>NC_059339.1:83891886-84191886 GCF_018350155.1 Leopardus geoffroyi | reverse complement strand
AACTAAATGGAATTTAAATAAAATCTTTTAAAACTTAAAAAAAAAGAATTCTTAGAAATACATAACACTTTTTTTTTATGATTTTTTTTCTTTCCAAGGGCTAATCTTTCCTCAATATTTTACAGTAGGTCATCTAATGTTTTATTCTTCATATTTTCATTAACTAATAATAACCATGTAGCTATAAATTATAAATAACGATGGGGGTTATAGATACCGGAATTCAAATAATCCCTCAATTGATGTATAATTATTAGTGCGTGATCTAACTATTAGTGAAAGAGAATAACAAGATTTCCTGCATACCAAACGCTCCTCTGACTTATCGAGGTATCTCACCTCACGTCATCCACACATCTCCTCAAGTGGACATTGTTATCAGTGCTGTTCTGATTGAACTGAAGCTTGGAGAGATTAGTAAATTGCCCAAGATGAGACAGCTGGTGTGTTGTAGGTTTGACATTTGGCCCAAGGTCTATCTGACTCTAAAAGGTTATGCTCTTAACCTCTTCAACATAAAGCCTTCCGGAAAATAGACTCCAATCCTAACATCGGTATACAATTCCTTTGAGTCTCCTTAAGTAGTTTCAGTAACGTCTCTCTCCTGGCCAACACCAATTGTTAGAAAACACTTTCACATAACGCATGCTTTGCTATAACGTCTTCCTGAGTTTCCTCTGACTGCCCTCTAAAGCATCACAGAACATCCCCTCTGCCTACGCACATATGAGCATTCCAAAGGCTGTGGGTGAGCTCCACTGCACTTTCTCTTTTGGAAACAATTATCCTCACTTTTTCAGATGCTCCTTTCTATTCTCTAATCTCTATGATCCTTGCCATCAAAACCATAGCTTGCCATTGCACCTCCTTCTCGAAGTGAATTGAACAAGTCTTCCAACGAGTTTGTCATAAAAGTGAAAATAAACAGAAACAACAATAACTTAATGTTCACCCATTGCCCTTTAGGATGGAAATTGCCACTGTTTAACACAGAATCAACCTTGCTTATGGACGTTACTGTCACTACTCCATGTGACTATTGGTGAGGCATGGTGTTCCCCAATGAGAACATGTTCCCCAGCTGAGAACATGAATCATAGTAAACATGTATTCATTAGCATTAGATTCATGACTACACATTAAGTGAAAATAATTTTCGAAGAAAACTTTTACAAAGAGCTGTATCCAATAGAGTTTATTTCCTATAGTTTGGAAATCTCTCTTGTATGTCCCTTGTGTCTAGCCTGGAATTATTACTCAGCTTTAAAGCAGTGCTCTCTTCAGTAAAGTATGATATTGTCTTTCAATTGGCTCAGGATATTACCTCAGGCACTGTCACCCTTCCTCCATTTCAACCATTTTTAAAATATTTTTTAAAGTTTATTTATTTATTTTGAGAGAGAGGGGGAGGAGAGGAGCAGGAAGAGAGGGACAAAGAGAGAATCCCAAGCAGTCTTTGCACTGTCAGTGTGGAGCCAGACACGGGGCACGAACCCACGCACTGTGAGATCATGGCCTGAGTGGAAATCAAGAGTTGGACGCCTAACGGACTGAGCCACCCAGGTGTGCCCTCCATGTCAACCATTTTAACTCTAGTGTGTTGCATGTGGTTTCGACCCAATTGTTTTGCAAGGGATTTTCAGTATCAACTTTTTTTTTCCCTCATAACTCTAGAAATTGTACCTGATAAATGCAGCAAAGCTTAGGAGTCCTAAGAACCCAACATCTGCATTTTTCCCGGATATCTGGCCAGTTGAGCTCGGTCATATGTGCGTGATTCCTATTGTCTATAAGACTGAGTCTAACGTTACATTGTCAGGCTTCAGTGTTCTGCATGCCTCTTTCCATGCTTCCATGCTTTCCATGGTTCTCCAGGATTCACAACTTCCTGGAAGCAGTATCCTTCTCCACTTTATTTAACAGACTTGTATTATCACCTTATTCCTGAAAGAATACGGATCAGGGGAAAGAGAGTCACTCTTAGAAAGTTATCATAGTTTTTTTGTAAGAACCTCAGAACCTTCTTAGCTTAGAAATTTCCTTTCAGAGACAGACTTGGGCAGAATCATGTAATTGCTGTCATCAGAAACCTGATGCTTTTGTACTTCCCTCAATCCCGTGTCACATATTCACTGTACTCTTCTTGGCTGCGCAAGAACCCCTACAAAAGTCTTATGCCTGGCACGTAGTTAATGTTTTAAATTCCAGACACCCTCTTGAAAATGTGTTTCTCTTCTATTCGGTTTTCTCATGACACTGTTTCCCCTGAAAAAATTTAGCTTTGCATATAGCTAATATATTGCTTTAAAATAAAATGCTTGAGGGGCGCCTGGGTGGCGCAGTCGGTTAAGCGTCCGACTTCAGCCAGGTCACGATCTCGCGGTCCGTGAGTTCGAGCCCCGCGTCGGGCTCTGGGCTGATGGCTCAGAGCCTGGAGCCTGTTTCTGATTCTGTGTCTCCCTCTCTCTCTGCCCCTCCCCCGTTCATGCTCTGTCTCTCTCTGTCCCAAAAATAAATAAACGTTGAAAAAAAAATTAAAAAAAAAATAAATAAAATAAAATAAAATAAAATGCTTGAAATAACTATTTTACTAAAGTCATATCATCATATTATCTTAATTTAACTGATTGAAAAGTGACGTTGAAAGTGTAGGTCTCACAGGGAAAAAGTGGGGTCACCCTGGATGCCAGGGTCTTGCCACATTCCTCATGGTATTCTCTACGGCTGTTGAACATCACCTTTAGACCTACTTGATCTGTATTGATGTTGTTATCCCAAATGAGTATTGATCCCAATAGTTTAATAGTCCATAATTACTCTTTCCTACATACACTCCATATGTCCATACACTCATGTGTCCTCTTATTTTAAAATAAAATCAATCACTTACTTGAGTGTATTATATGTCTGTGTGTGTGTGTGTGTGTGTGTGTGTGTGTGTGTCTGTGTGTGCATACATATATTAATTTAAATATCTCTTCTATATGCCTTTCATCTTGTACAGGATAATTTGAGGATTAAAGACTCTGCCGCCAAGTTATATCCATCCATGTGAGGAGCAGTGGTCAGATTTTATAATGATCTTCTTTGCCTCTAATTGCTTGTTGTTCCATACACTAATCACCCTCTGCCCGAGGACATTTTTCATGAACTCCCTTGGTGTACTCTCTTTTCTTAGCTTTAGCTTCAGTTCATGGCCTCTTATTTTTCAGTCCATTACCTCCTCAAATAATTTGTGGCTTACCGTTTTATATGTCCTTCAAAATTTTATTCAACTCAAATAACATTTTTCTCATTTTATATTCGTTTGCTTTAAGGTTCTCTTATTTTCTCTGTGTAGTTCTTATCTATAGGTAAGGCATTAACTTCCATATTTTATTCACCCTCATGACTTATATGTTTAAGAGCCTATATAACACCACGATTATGTACTGGTTCTCTGTCTGACATGCATTCAATAGGGATGTGAACAAGAATTAAATGCTGCCAATGAACGAATCTAAGTGATTTCCAGTGTAGAAAGCTATGAACCATCTATTATATTTTTGTTTTGTTTTAGGAGGTTGGAAACTAGGTTTGTGATAAAGACAAACAACCTCTAGGAAGGTAGTTAGGTGGGGGAAAAGTCTGACGAGAATATTTTGTCACGGTAAGAGATTTAGTTTTGTTTCGTTGATAATGTAGGCAGGATCTACTTTACTCATATAATCACAGCTGCATATCAGGGTTAGGGTTTCTTTTCCTGTTAGATCTTGGCAAAACATATAGAAATTAAAAACTACAAGTTCAGGAAGTCATATGATAAAATGTATTCAATTAATTAATCATCCAATGACCCAAATTATGTCTTAAGGTTAAGACAAGAAACTGGGTGTTGACATATAGGTAGTAAATACACCAGAGAAACTGCACATTTTCACCACTTAGCTTAAACAGTTTTCACTTATTTTCGTCAACAGGCAACATGGCAATTGTGAGCAAGCAAGCTAGTGAGGAGAGTGGAAGATCCAGGCTACCTTCAAGGGATTGACTAAGATCAGCCAATCTCTCACACTCACTCAGCCACCATTCGTTCTTGGCTAGCTTGCTCAATGGTCTCCACTTAAAGATGTCTTAAAGGACTGGATTCCACAGGATCACCCTGTAGTGGCCTGCAAAGAAGCTCAGCACATTCCAGAAAGATGCCCAGAGTTAATACTTGATGTTATCTGGCAGGCCAGACCTTTCTACTAATTGAAGCAACTTAGTCTTCTTGGTGTGCTTCAATGCTGATTGGTTCACAGTTGTGTCAACCATAATCTGATGATACATTCACACACACATGTGTATGTATGTATGTGTGTATGCAGGTATGGTGTTCATTTCACATCATTCTTTATCAATATATTCTAGAGTTTTTCAGTACTGTCCAAACTTATTGCCTACTAGTTTATAGTGGTATTTTACTCTATTTGACCATGTGGTCATATGCTTAAGGGAAAAATAAAGGTTTATAGCTACACTCGAAGAAGACATGTCTATAAGCAAAGAAACATTTTGCAGTGGGAAAACTTGCTGCGTTCAAGTTCACATTAAAATTCACCCCTATTCAAATCCACATAATTCACTTCACAATCATAATATATATATTACTTGTTGGATTTTGGTAATAAGACTTTTAAAGGGTCAATTCTAAAAATGATAAAGTAACCAAGCATTTTAGCATTGCCATTTCAAAACATGTTTCTCCTGTTATCTAGTGAATTAAATTATCCTTATAAAAATATTTCTTTTGAAACCCAAAGCTCTCCCACCACAAACAAAGGTCTAACTCTAACACTTAGGCAATTTTTTTTTCCCCTGGAAGAGAAAAAATTTTAGATCAAAACAAAAATTCTCGAAATGAGTGGAATCCAAATGATTTGCATCTGAGGCCAGCAAGAGCTACTGGTGGCTTACAGGGGAGGAAGTCAGGGGAAAGAAAAGGTTACAAAGCAGTATGAAGGGAATTTTCAGTAAAACTGAATGGAAAGCGGTATCAAATTTCACAGAAAACCCTTCTGAAATTAGGAAATTTCTTATGGAAGTTGCAACGTTCTTCTCAATAAAATACCGTAATGACACTCTGCTTTCCCCTCCCCCATCTTGTCATTATCCTCTCAGTTTAGATACTTTTCATGGCGAGCAGGTATCTCCGTTTTACATTTACGGAAAGAAAAATCAAAGGAAATTGCAATTGCCTCATAGCCAAAAATAAAATATAAATAACAAAACACCCTTTTTTGGGATGTGCCATAAAATGTTATGAGTAAGGATCATAAATAAAGTTTAATTTTCAGCTGCCTAAAACCATTATCAAAGGTTGGCTCATTATAAAAGAATGACTCCCTAAGTCAGAAAATAATTAGGTAAGGAATAAAAAATGAGAAGGTATGTATTTCTGGAGGTCCTGTCCTACCCAAAATAGCCCAAAATAAAATCGGCCCTTATGTGGAATTGAGAATTATGTTTCCAAAGGACGTCTACTATATAAAAGAACTATAACTGGATTTCCTTTGTGAAGTTGAAGTAAAATAGAAATGCCTCTATGGTAATCCGTAGTTTGAAAGATGACTAAATGGAGGCAGAACAAAGGCTGAGCCAAAATAATACGAAAATCTCTGGTTAGGCTAATCACCATTCTCAAAACACTTTTGCTGTAGAATCATAAAGTTTAGAAAATGTTTTGATCTAATAGAAACTCCTGATCATTTTTGTAATGGCGAAAACTGCCTGAGAGCAGAAGTGGCCTTTTTCATGTCAAACCAACTTTGGCACTAATAAACTGCACTAAAAGTAGCTTTAAGAAGCTTCCTCTAGACGTGTCACATGCCATTAACCTGCGCAGGTCAAAATAGAAAGCCCTCCATGTGGAGAGAGGAGCATAATCCTCCTAAAGGCAAGGCAATCTGGCACGTTCTGTCTTGTTCCTTCTTGATTCCCTTCGATTTGCCACACCTAACTTCCACTGCCTTCTGATGATGGACAGAAAAGGTAATTTTTTTCAGAACTTTTGAACTTAAAAATATCTTTATTCTATTCTGACATATCAGTAGTGATTCGGGTATATAATGTGAAAGTGGATAATTTTTTTATCAGAATATGAGAGAATTGTTCCTATAGTCCCATGCTTCCACTGGCATTATTGGCTGTAACCAAATGGTGTCATTTGCAATTATTTATGATGGCCTGTACAGTCATTTAGCTTTTAAGATTTACTCTTCACTTCAGGTCTGTTGCAAGTTTAAGCTAATGTATTTTCTTATGGGTCCTTTTTCAATTCTTGTTTAGGGTATGGGCTTGACCAGTTCATTGGAGAATCCCAAATACCAATTACTGATAGGTCTTTTCTCTCAGGCTGTTGATTTTTCATAGACAGAATGTTCCAATCTTCTATCAGGGTTTTTGGAGCTAAAGGAGGCATTGAGAGTGGAGAGGCTCGTCATTCAATGTGTTGACTTTAACTTTACATCCTTGATGTCTGTTATTAGTATTTCATCTCTATCTGGTCTTTTGCTGTGAATTTTGAGTCTCATGGCTTTCTTCTCTCTACAAAATAATCCTGCAATCTTTCAAGCAGGGTTAAAATAGCTATGGTTGCATGACTCTTGTTCACTGTGTGTGTACGTGGAGCAGGGGAGAAGTTCTGGTGGTTTTATATGTATTTTTGTTCGTTTCTTATACAGACTTTCAACCAGTCCTTTGAGTTAAGCCCCATCATATTCCACAAGGTCAAAAGTTTTTATTTCGTCTGACTTCTAAATATGTGACGGTATGCAAGTAAAATCCACATTATACATTATAATTAGTATTGGAGTAGTGAAACATCAGGAATAAATAATTTAAACATGAGGATTTGGAGAAATTCAAAAGCTACCTCTTGTTCTTTAGTAGATGGGGGTAAGATACAGTCCAGTAGAAGAGATAACATCCAGGATATCAACAAATAAAAATGGGATAATCTACGGGGGAAAAAGTATTGAGGAAATTTCAAAGAGAACCATAAGGGATAATCTTCCAGTGGCTGAGAAAAGTTGTACCAGTATTGAAGAGAAAACTGTACCAACACTGTCTTCACTTATGGGAAGAATTCTACTAGTAATAGAAAATCACTGTTCATTGTCAACAATTGAGTTTTCTCTCTCCATTTCTTTGTGTCATCTTTGATTCCTTTTGTCTGTGTTTTATAATTCTCAAAGTGTAGGTCTTTTACCTCTTTGGTTAGGATGATTTCATTCATATCTGGAATTTAATAAATAAAACAAATGAGCAAATGGGAGGAAAAAAAAGAGACAGAGAGAATAATAAACAAAGAAACAGACTCTTAGCTCTAGAGAACAAACTGATGGTTACCAGAGGGGTGGAGGGTGAGGGGTGGGTTAAATAGTTGACGGAGATTAAGGAGTACACTTGTGATGATGTATGGAAATGTAGAGTCACTATATTGTAAACCTGAAACTAACATTACATTGTATGTTACGTAATCTAAATAAGGAAAAAAAAAATGAAGTTTCACATTGTAAATGATAGCTACAGAAAAAAAGGTACCGAAACCAAAACAAAACAAACAAAACACAAAGAAATAGTTTCTGTCCAGTAAACACTGAAACAGAATTTTCAAAACATATGAAAAAGTTTTGGGGTTCCTGGGTGGCTCAGTTGGTTGAGCATCTGACTTTGGCTCAGGTCATGATCTCACGGTTCATGAGTTCGAATCCCGTGTCGGGCTCTGTGCTGACAGCTCAGAGCCCGGAGCCTGCCCTTCTCTCTCTGATCCTTCCCCCACTCATGCTCTGTCTCTGTCTTTTTCTCTCCCTCTCTCTCAAAAATAAATACATATTTAAAAATTTAAAAAAAAATATGAAAAGTTTTATTGAAGACTTATTCTTCAAATTTCTTTTCAGATATTTCTGCTGTCAGTTACCCTCATGTTAACTGATTTGGTCACATCATAACCATTATTCACTTTGAACATTGATATGTAATGTTCTGTCTTTCAGTGAAAAAGAACTTTTGTTATATCATAGGTATGTTTGATTCACAGACAGGAAATACATTAGATAGCAAACTGATTTTAGAAATAGAATTCCTAACAGCAAAACTTTTATTTGTGTCAGTTATGTTCAATCTGAAGACGAGGAATTCTTTGCCACGCTTTTCTGATCTGATGTAGGAGCTTTGTCCTGTGGTTTACTTCACATTCAGCAGTATATTTCGCCTTCAGCTCCCCCTAAAACCATACTGTGTGAGTTTTCAGGGGTTTTCACTCTGTCTTCGGTTTCACATAGCTATGAGTAAGCTTCCTGTAACAAATTCTTATTCATAAGAATGGAAAGGAAAAAAAATACATTGCAAATCATCTTCAGAAGACTCATCATTCCTTTTTCCAACTTTCATGTTCTGCTCCAAGTACTTCCAAATATCCCCATCTCCTGAATTCTCGGTCTCGAAATTTATTGTCTGCTTCCTCTAAGTGGTGTCATATAAATTATATGAAATTGCCCTACTGCAGGATGGAAGAAACATTTTATCCCTCGGGAGAATAAAACCCTGACCACACTTTCATAAACACGGTGAAAGGTTTACTCTTTGAACAACTTGTTTCTGGTGATTTCTGTGCCATGGGAACCCCAACTACCACTCCAGTTTTCAGGTATAAAATATTTTTGCACTCCACAGATGCCATGCATCACTCGGGTCATGGGCTGTGCATTCTTCTACAAGGATTCGGAAACTCTCCAATTAACATGGTAAACGAGAATTGCATTGTGACCTAAATGAGTCAGGGTGGAATATTTCATCATTTTCCAAACCGAGTGAGCTCGCCAGCTTTCAGACGGTTTCTATGACTCACGTTTTGGACAGACACACAGAGGTGGGGCTCTGCATTGGAGAGTAAGCCTGAGTGCCCAGTCAGGTCTCAATATCCAGAACTGGCTGTCGGCTTTCCGTTCCGAGATACCGTTTGTGAAGTTAAACAGAGATTCTGTCTCTGTCTCTGTGTGTGTCTCTTTCTCTCTGCCCCTCCCCCTCTCGTGCTTTCTCTCTCAAAAATAGGTATTTAAAAATGTAAAAAAAAAAAAAAATGATACTTAGCAAACTGATGAACAAGAACAAGAGAGTAAGCAAGTGCTTGTGTGTAACCCAAGGGTAACAATGGATAACAGCAGCAATGGCAGAATGATACATTTTTATGAAATCCACAAAACGCTTCTTCAACACATTTTAAATTGCTTTTAACGTTTATTTATTATTGAGAGACAGAGAGACACAGAGCGTGAGCAGGGGAGGGGTAGAGAGAGGGGAGACACAGAATCTGAAGCAGGCTCCAGGCTCGGAGCTGTCAGCACAGAGCCCAATGCGGGGCTCGAACCCACGAACCACGAGATCATGACCCGAGCCGAAGTTGGTCGCCCAACTGACTGAGTCACCCAGGCGCCCCTTTAACACATTTTAATGTAATGATGTAAGTCAAATATTATTTCTAAAGCATCATTCCTGGATTTATTACAGCAAAACAAACTAGATATAGAAGAACTGACAATTCCCATACTAAATACTTGTTGCTACTGGGCATGAAGAAGAGGTCTTGGGGGAACAGGACTGTATTCAGAGAAAACAATGTGTTAATAATGTTAGACTCTTTAGATTGTCTTTGAGCACAAACTAGCTACAGAGGAAAAAATCATACAGAATTTAAAAAAAAAATTACAATGTCTATTTATTTTTGAGACAGAGACAGAGCGTGAGCAGGAAAGGAGCAGAGAGAGGGGGAGACACAGAATCCCAACCAGGCTCCAGGCTTCAGGCTGTCAGCACAGAGCCCCATGCGGGGTTAGAACTCATGAACCATGAGATCATGACCTGAGCCGAAGTCAGACGCTTAACTGACTGAGCCACTCAGGCGCCCCCAGATTTTTTTATTTGAGTCCAGAGTAGGTGAATTTGTATTGACTGTAGTCTGACAGATGTCTGAGGAACAAAATTCCTGATTAGATCCAGTTGGTATAAGGAAATGAAAACACAGATCAAATAGATTTTTCCCTGTAACATACTATAAAGACTTTATTTCTCTTAAAAAACACACGTTACGGAGAGTTTACAGAATGCTTGAGCTCTGTCTCTACTAATTTAGGAACCCTCTTTGGTAAACAAGAGAACCCTCTGCAAGATCAGGCTAAATCGATAAAGATGGACCTTCCTGCAAAAACCCTACTTGAAGTTTAAAGATCATTTGCAGCCTTGGAAGGATAGGAAACTATTCAGAAGGAAAAATGCAGTCCCGTCGAAGCGGTTTGTTCAGTTAAGGGAAAAGCTTGATTAGGTTTCTACAAAGTATAATTAACACAGATAGCAGTGAATGAGACTTAGTGAATAATATCTCACAAGCAGCAGGATATTCTAATAGTAGTTATTCAGTATGCTCTCAATAACAAAATAGCCCTCCAGAAACTCATCTCATTTCTAAGTATTATTAAACGTATATCCAGAAAGATTTTAAATACTTTTTATATCACATAAATACTGATTTTTGAAAATCTTAATTTCTGTTAGCATTTTCAACGATCTAATGAGTAGTAGTCATTAAAGCTGGATGCTTTGCAATTAATATAACTTTTATAAGCCTTTGGTTAAACTATCTCCATTTAGAAGAGAATGGGATAATTACACTACCCTTCTACATAAGTCTGAGAAGAATCCATACAAGATGTAAATAACATCATCCAAAAAGATTTCTTCAGCACGATTACCTGGAGTTTAGAATCCCTCTTAAACAAAATTAATATTGTATCTATATAAAATATAATATTAAATATATAAAAATATAAATATTAAAATATTATATAAAAGTTAATATTATATAAAACCTATACTATATCATGTATTTCTAAGACTTTTGATTAGTAAGAGTATAAAAAATAGAGTGTGAGTTAATTCGTTGTTTTGCTACTCAGTAAAATAGTAAGTCTAACTTAAAACTGTATTCAGTGTATAAAATTCAATATACAAAGGGAAAAAAAATTGGTTTTCAATTAAGTGATTTCCTGAGCTGTCTCCTACAATTCCACTCCCTAAATTAACTCTGACCCAAAATTCAAAATGCAGTTAATTAAATGTCATATATGTTTAAATCCACAAACCACAAAGTTATCATGATACCTTATATCTAAAACTTTCATACATTGAGACTACTTATTAAAATATAGTAATGGTTCCCCAAATATAATGAATTTGATATTCCCTATATTTAACCTCAAAAATATCTCAGTGTATGTTCACATGTATGTATATGGATAGAGGACAGATAGATATGATAGGTAGATAGATGATAGATAGATAGATGATAGATAGATAGATAGATAGATAGATAGGTGTCATTTTAATAGAGGAATAATAAGTAGAAAATAATTGAAAATCAAAGACTTGTTAATATTTTGAAAATTAGAATTAGAAAAAATAATAATTGTAGAAATAATAAACTTTGAACTCTAGGTAAAGAAGCAGCACGTTCTATGTTATTCAATAAAGTAATGGAAGACTGTTCTTTCAACAAAATATAGAAGGAAATGTATAACATCCACCAGAAGACTAATATCATTCACTGAATGATTAAAAAAAAACTATGGTGTAATTCAGTTTAATTCACGAAAGAAAATAATGTCCTTCTGATTTTTAATACTGAAATCGATGTGTAAAGTTTGATTAATCTTATTTAAACATTATTCTTTTCTTTTTTTAAACTATTTATTTATTTTGAGAGAGAGAAAGAGTGTGAGCAGGGGGCGGGGAGAGAGAGGGAGAGAGAAAACTCCAAGCAGGCTCCACGCTGTCAGCACAGAGCCTGATGCGGGGTTCGATTCCACAAACCGTTGAGATCATGCCTGAGCCGAAATCAAGAGGTGGATGCTCAGCTGACTGAGTCAGCAGGTGCCCCTAAACATTGTTCTTTTAAAAGTTATTATTTTTATAAAATCTTTCTTTTTTTTTTTTTTTTTAATTTTTTTTTCAACGTTTATTTCTTTTTAGGACAGAGAGAGACAGAGCATGAACGGGGGAGGGGCAGAGAGAGAGGGAGACACAGAATCGGAAACAGGCTCCAGGCTCTGAGCCATCAGCCCAGAGCCTGACGCGGGGCTCGAACTCATGGACCGCGAGATCGTGACCTGGCTGAAGTCGGACGCTTAACCGACTGCGCCACCCAGGCGCCCCAAAATCTTTCTTTTTTAACTTTTAACATTCTCTACATTCCTTAACTTATTAAAATACGTGGTTTTTTCATTCCTGTTTGTAGTTTTAGGTTTTCATAGGATTTTAAAAGTGCTTTACTTTTTAAATGTTTATTTATTTATTTTGAAGGGGAGGGAGAGGAAGGAGCAGAGAGAGGGAGGAAGATAATCCCAAGCAGGCTCCACAAAGAGCGAAGCCGATCGCAGAGATGGATCTTATGAACTGTGAGATTATGACCTGAGCTGAAATCAAGAGTTGGTCGCTTAGGTCACTAAACCACCCAAATGCCCCAGGCTTTCATAGGATTTTAAAAAGTTAATTAAAATTTAAACAAATACCCATACATTTTTTTTATAACTGTAATTTCAGAAAAACTAATTACTTGTGTTGGAAAATATAGACTGAACAAACTGCTACCTAAAACAAAAGAATATCGTGTCATCGATGTTAAATATTTTACATTAACCAGGAATTGTGATAGCTTCTACCTTTAGTCTCCACATATTAGAATCATAATGTAAGGGGATATCATGTTCCACTCCTCTTTTATATCTATTTGAGGTAGTACCTGTGCATGTGGCTAAAAGAAAAATAAACATGTAATGAAATTACATGATAGATGTAGAATTTTGAAAAATATTCGACAAGATTACACTCCAGAATATCTTTGCCTGTATTCATCTGTCTATCGTCTTCTTCCTCCTCCTTCTCATCATCTATCATTCCATCCAGGTAAGTGTGTTTATCACACAAACACAAAATATGGGTGTGTTTATCAAGGATTACTTTGGAAGCTGGGGCACCTGCGTGGCTCAGTCAGTTAAGCATCTGACTTCAGCTCAGGTCATGATCTCATGGTTCATGGGTTTAAGCCCCATGTTGGGCTCTGTGCTGACAGCTCAGAGCCTGGAGCCTGCTTCGGATTCTGTGTCTCCCTCTCTCTGCCCCTTCCTTGTTTGTGCTTTGTCTCTCTCTCAAAAATAAACACTAACAACAAAAACAGCAACAATTTTTTTAAAAAAATAATTACACTGGAAGCAAAGCAGAACATATATATTTTCCTTCATTAACCCTTATACTTTATTATCTGAATCATATCCTACTCACTAAATTTCCTGAGCAGAAGTCTTTGAAAGAAAAGCAATTCATAAGAACATAAATTTGGGCTTTGTATCTGTAAAGTGAGTAGTTGAGGTCATAACTTAAGAGATAGAAATTAAGAGTTAGTAGAGGGACTGGAATCCTGTATAATGTAGAATGTATAACTGTATAATGAAGAATTTCTTTAAGATTCTATAAATCACAACAAAATGAAGATAAACCATTTAAAATAGTGACTGTTATGTGTAGTACAAACAGAGAAACTTGAACTGCATTAGCATAGAGCAATTCATGGATTTTATTATATCAAAAGAGGAAAATGAATAAAATGATAAGTTATAGAGGAGTTTAAACCACTTCATGAATAACAAGTTACATAGTGAGTAAATTATAGAAATTAGGGTGTTTTAAATGTGTGCACTCATTGTGTTCGAAGTCGATACAAACACACAACAGCATCACTAATTTTAGTCGTTCAAATTCTATCTTGTTATGAACTATCTCAGCTATGGTTCATAAAAAAATTAAAATTAGGACATGAAGAGTTATACTTGTTCACATGCTAACTGCTAAATAAATGATTTCCAAGGACCAGTAGAAAAAATGAAAAAAAAAAAAAGATTAAGTTTGCCAAATAGATAAAAACATTTTTATTTTATTTTATTATTCTATTATTTACTGTTATTTCTAGATAGAAATACAAAAATGATTATAGTTAAGCAATAATAAATATTTGTGTAATATTTAATATGATGGAATACGATGTGAAAAATAGTTATATTAACATATGTATTATTTGTGGGTTAATACACTTCCATTGATAAACCATAATGGAAAAATAACTTGATAGATATGCATGTATTGGTTGGTTTAATGTTCTTGTGTTACCTTTTTCTATGTATCTTTTAATCTTTACAATTTTAGGTTTATTTTATAGTTATGTAAAAGTAACTTAAATATAGTTACATTAGTACTCTGGGGGACTAATTTTGGAACTGCTTCAAGAAAATAAATTACAATAATGTGACCATATTAAAGAAATTTAATGAGTATTTTTATATCACATTAATTAAATTTAAGTCTTATAAAATATTGATTTATCATTGCAATTTTTTAGAATCATCATTTTAGCTGGCATCATCAAGTAAATAACTGTTGAACAGTGTTATAATTGTTTAAGTTGATACTAATTTAAAAAAAAATCAGGGGCACCTGGGTGGCTCAGTTGGTTAGACTTCAGCTCAGGTCATGATCTCTCGGTCTGTGAGTTCGAGCCCTGTGTCAGGCTCTGGGCTGACAGCTCAGAGTCTGGAACCTGCTTCGGATCCTGTGTCTCCCTTTCTCTCTGCCCCACCCCTACTCATGCTCTGTCTCTCTTCGTCTTTCAAAATTGAATAAATGTTAACATTTTTTTTTAAATCATAAAAGAGTCATCTAAGTCACAGGGTGTAAGAATTATGTGACTGCTGTTTATCTACACAGAGTGGAAAAATACTGGTCCAAGCTTTATTCTAAGTCATTATTTCATTTGATTTTCTTATTTCCAGTAACTAAACTTCAATACCTATTTTTTGCATAGGTTTTAGTCGGTGTAGTTAAAATGTAGAATATTTTTGGTACATGAAATATTTTTGATGTATGGAATATTAAATTTTCTTCTCTCTATACATTGTTGAAAAATAAATGTGTTATCATTTTGAATTATTATATGCTCACATTGATTCCTGGGGACAAAACTCACTACTGTAATGATTGCTTCAATAATCAAATCTGTTGTTGAATAATATTTCGGACACCGGCATACAAACAAATATTAAAAAAAAAACAAAGATATTTTTATAAAAGTTGTGTTTTACTGGCCCGTTCCTTGGTCATCATGTATTCTTTGAAATAATGTAGGGTTTTAACTGCACACAAAAATGGACCTACCTTTACTAAAAGGAGAATGCAGTCATTTTGACAATTGTATTTTCTTAAATCAGAGTGGGGTTAAAGCAATGACCTTCAAACTCTGGTATCCATCAGAGTGTACAAGGAGAGGTCTAACCATCTGCATTTTTCTACCAACAAAATTAAAACCCAGCAGACCGTGTGGTCATACCACTGTAGGGAGAAGTGGAAAAATGATATGATGGGGAGGAATTAGCTAAGAAAGCCAGTCAGAACCAATATGGCATGTGGCTGAAATGGTACCACGGCCAGACTCAGTGGATACAGAGCCGCCGAACTGTTGTGTTGGAAAGGCACAAGCAGGAGCCCATTGTATGGGTGCTGGGCTGAGTCTTTAGGGATAATTTAATACTTCAGACTGTGGAAATCTAGAAGTCACAGGGGCCAGAATGCATTCTGGTTCTTTCAGTGTAGGAATTTTTATTAACAAAAAGTAAAGTATTCTGTAATCAAGTTTTAGGGTGTATTTTGTGGAGAATATATAATAAATCATGTCTTATACAATTTCAATAACTATAAAAGGATGATGGGGCTTTCAGTAAAATATAAAAACGGAAACACAAAGCGGGTAGAAAATTCTAACACATTTCCATTAGTTTGGTGTGTTTAAACATATTCTTTCAATGTTTAAGAATAAATTGTTATAACTAATAAATAAATGGATGAAAAATTCAATAAATATGAAATTACTATGATTGACATGAAAATTATAGTAATCAGTGTACCAGTGTTTTTTATTTAACAAAAAAGAAAAAGTTCTTTAAGAAAAATCACATTTCATGCTGTCCTTGTAAATTCTTTTAATATTCCTTGAAGCTAACTTTAGGTACACAATGAGCAAATATATTTATAACAAAAGCCCATTTTCAAGTACCTTACTATAAAGATGGATGGGGTTTCTGTTTATAAATATTTCATAAAAGTAAAAACCATATCAAACTATACTAATTATTTATTCTACACTGTGCATCATATAAAATGGACAATCGAGGGGCGCCTGGGTGGCTCAGTTGGTTAAGTGACTGACTTCGGCTCAGGTCATGATCTTGCAGTTTGTGAGTTCAAGCCCCGCGTTGGGCTCTGTGCTGACAGCTCAGAGCCTGGAGCCTGTTTCGGATTCTGTGTCTCCCCCTGTCTCTACCCCTCTCCTGCTCATGCTCTGTGTCTCTCTGTCTCTCAATAATAAATAAACATTTAAAAAAAACAAAAACAAAAACAAAATGGACAATCAATAGTAGTTACTGATGAATTGACTTATTTGTCTTGGCCTTGTTCCTATTTTATAAATGAAAAAAGAAAGCTGAGTATTTAAAACAGAGATGTTCAATATAAAACATAAATAAATGCTACATATTCTCCTAGAAGAAAATTAAATCAAGATATATTGCTTTTAGAAGTAAGGACTTCTGTAACATCAGAAGTTGTCTTGTTGGGGCACCTGGGTGGCTCAATCGGTTAAGCGTTGGACTCAATTTGGCTCAGGTCATGATCTCGTGGTTTTTGAGTTTGAGCCCCACCTCAAACTCTGTGCTGGCAGTGTGGTGTCTGTTGGTATCCTCTCTCTATCCCTCTCTCTCTGCTCCTCTCCTGCTCTTTCTCTCTCAAAATAAATAAACTTAAAAAAAAAAAAAGCCATCTTGCTATGTTTCTTTCCAGTACTTTTCCTATAGTTTTTATTGTGTTAATCCTACATCACATATATATTTACTTCATTTCATAAGCACTTTCCTACAACACTAATGTTTCCCATAAACATTATAATGTCCACATAATAATTCTCATGGTGGGTATGGCCTGGTCTGCAGCCCATTAATTGCTGTGGTTGTTCTGATTTAGATCCAAATGTCTTTAATCCATTCTCTTACAGAGAATTTAATCCCTTTTCTTTCCAAAGCTCTTCTCTTATGTAAAGATACAATCAACATATTTAGATCACTTGTCACATGCTTTCATAGGCTATAATGTTGCAAATGGAATTCCTGGCCACCACTTCTGAAGTTCATGATATACACTGCCAAGTTTCTTTCCACAAGGTGGCAATCTATGATCCTCCTTTTAGAATGTCAATCCCTAAGGGCAGGAATTCCTCTCAGTGTGTTCCCAAGATCTACTATACAGAAGGAACTCAATAAGCATGTATGTCATTTATGGAAGAAGAAATGGAGTAATGCAATCTGTAATGCAATATTATCTCATCCTGAAATTACCAAATATGAAACGTGCATTCTCTGTTATCATAGATGAAACCATACTGTGTGTTTTAAGTTTATCTCATACATAGAGCTCTGGCCATTGGGGTTTGCTTGAGGGGTGATGTGAGCCTGTCTCTTGCAGACAAGTGTGGGTTGAGGAGCCTCTAGCACCTGGGGTACCCAGGTGTTTCTCATTCCAGGACGACTCTGTCTCCCATTGGAGAACCGAAATTTCACGAGATAGACCATTCTCTGGAGAAAGTGATTGGCCAGTGCCTGGGCCTGATTCAGCCATTCACTGAGCCGCCCCTGATGCTCAGAGTTTTCCAGCTCAGCCTCTGCTCCCCTGTTCTACCATCAGGATCTGCACTCACTCTTCATATACCCTAAGCCTCTGATGGGCTCTAACTGTACCCCATTTACCTTCCTGGGAAACCCTACACAACACCCACCCAGACCAGGCCCTGGCCTTGGCCCACAGGCATCTCCTGTGGTGTTCAAAAGAGAAGAACATTTCCTGATGTGGGGGCTTAGGTGGATGGGCCAGCTCTCTCATCCGAGGGTGCCAGCAGTTGAGCTAGGACAGAAAGAGAGAATAGTGCCCTAGGGCTGTTCTTCAGGGAAAGACTCCAAGACCTGGCAACATAGTCTCCCGGGAAAGTTCTAGATACCTCACAGATGCTGGAAGGAAAACTGGCCCCCTTGGATTTGCAATGAAACGTAGCACTCAGATTACTGCAGCCTTAGACCTTGACAGATGTCAGATCGGGGCCCCAGAGCTCTGTGCCAAAAGTCCATATCCACTACCTAGGGGCCCCTGGAAGGCTGTAGGTTTACAGCTGGTTCATGCATATTTCATCCCATTCTGGCTTCAGCAAGTCCCACCCCTTCCGAGCCTTGGGCCAGAATCCCTTCCTTGGCACCTGGCTAGGCCCCGAGGCAAGGCGCCAAGAGCCTGTGAATCTAAGTGACTGTAAGTGACTCTAAGTTCAGGGAACTCCAGGGCATAATCATACATCATAATTTTTCACAATGTAAATTTTGATATATAATTAGGAAGCCATCAAAGGCATTGAAGGATCGGTATTGAATATAGAACATAAAAATCTGAAAGTAAAAATTCTAGTAGAAAAGAAAGCAGTTTTGTGTGACACCTTCATGTTTTAGGGACTCTCTGTGTTCTCAAAATAGATCACAACAATGATTAAGATTTTGATGAATGCTGGTCTCTCTCTACCTATCAAAAATAAATAAATGTAAAAAAAATTAAAAAAAAGATTTTGATGACTGTTGAAGAACTACCTCACTAATGACTGTATGAAAGATTGTAGAAAAGAAAAACTTTTAATGTTGAGCAGAGGCTAAACATATTCTAATATTTTATTTGTTCTTTGCTACTTTTATTTTATAACAATACACAATAACAATAGATATATTAAGAGGAAAGGTATTGCTGACGTTCATATGAAAAAAAAATGCCCTGGGATATTGTGTTTATGACGTATTCTAGTTTCATTTTTTCCATGGACATCCATCTTATTTAACTGTTTAAAAATGATATTATAAAACTAGTGTTAAAATAACTATTGGGTTATATAAGAGTAGTTGCCATAAACATATCCCTTCGTGTATTTATTTAGGAATGCATTATTTGATCACTAACCTCCAACCGTAAACCAAGGTTCTGAATCACTTGCTGAGATTGCACCCTTATGAACAATAAAATAGGGGAAACTGTAGATTTTTTAAAGATATCCATACATTTAGGCAATTAGGAAAAGAAAAAAGTGTTCATGAATATCGTGAAGTGAAATTTTAGAAGACAATAGATGCTCTTACTGGAAGAACCTAATGCAGATGAAAGTGAGGGCAGGTCCCGTTGAGTGAAATGTGTGATGAGACATGGAATTGAGTAGAAATGAGATAAAGAATGTAAAAAATGATTTTTAAGGAGAAACTGCACGTTTAAAAATTTGGATGAAGATGAGAAAGTTCGGTTTATTTAAGACACCAAAGGGAGGTCAAGGCAGCAGATAAAACATTGGTAAGATCAGGTCACGTTCTGTCGCACAAAGAAAGGAAGAGAATAAAAATAATCCTGTAGATTTGGTCATGAAATGAGAGTATTTTTGTCTTTTGAAATTATTTATAAAAAACACACAATAAATATATATAATATGAATGTACATAGGATAGAAATATGTAGAAATAATACACACATATGATAAAATTAAAATATGAAATATATATATCTTTCAAAGTTGGAACGTCGCCTCCAGGTTAAGTTATTTAATTTACTCAATGTATTTGAAGACTACAGAGAGTTTATTTAATATGTGTATATCGGTCAAAAATACTACTTTTTCATATGTTTCAGGAGAATCCGGTGTGACTATCAGGGGAGACTCAGCTTCTCCTTGACAAATCCCAAATTAATTATTAGTTTTTTAATTCTATTTTTAAAGTAAGAAAAGAAAGCTTCAGAAGTCCAGGTTGCAGATATCAGCCAGAGGGAATGTTCCATAGAGCCCGTATTTTTCTACCCTTGATAACATCAGTAACAATTAGGTAATGTTAGGTACAAAAATAAACAATTAAGTAAAATGACCATCTTTTTTATTGATTGGACATCTCTTGGAACTATATAAAAGGTCTGAGAATTCCTTCTCTTCTCTCAGCTACCTCCCTCCCGACTGTTGAATAGTAACAAAAATGATTTGCCAGTTTCCAGCCTTTTGGGCAAAGCCTGGTCACCCCTACTCTTCCTCTCATGGATCAGCTTCTCTCTTTTATTTCTAGGAAGATTAATATTTTTAGAGGCACCTTGGTGGCTCAGTCTGTTAAGCACCTGACTTTGGTTCAGGTCATGAGCTCAAGGTTTGTGAGTTTGAGCCCTGCGTCGGGCTCTGTGCTGACAGTACAGAGCCTGCCTCTGATCTTGTGTCCCCTTCTCTCTCTGCCCCTCCCTGGCTTGAGCATGCTCTGTCTCTCAAAAACTTAGTCATCTTTTAAAAATAAATAAACATTTTAAAAAAGATTAATATTTTCCAACCTTTTCCTTCTTATTTGGGGCACTGAGAGGATGCCTTTATTATTTTATGTAGGTATTACAAAAAAGGAAGCACACAAAAATTCTCAGGAAAGAGCATTCCAGGTTTTCCTTTTTTTTTATTAGGATGAAAAATTTCTTTAGAAATTAGGGTATCATTGGTCGTGGTGCACCCTGTTTTCCTTGTGACAATATGCCCATTCCATCTGTTCACACATGATGAAATTATTGACCTGTGGAAATGGCCAAGGGTAAACATGACATTGAACATAGTTTTCTCTCTCACTGTTTTTGCTTACAGACACTGAGGCCCTGCTTTGATAATATTTCAACTTCACTTTACCTTGGTATTCTTAGCTATGTGTTACTTCACCAATATTTTTAAAGAGTCAATAATAAAGCTTTTCCATTCAGGCTTCTGTAGCTCACATGTGTGAATGAAAACATAGAGAATATGTAAGTTATTTAAAATGTTGATGAAGTTTCCACTAGGCAACTTGCATTCTGTATTTTTGTCGTTACCAGATGAGATTACATTTATGAGCACACACGCACAAAAGTTTTATTGTAAAGCACACACAGATTTGACTTGAAGTGAATCCATTTCATAATTAAGTTTGACAGAGATAGCATTAAAAAGTAGAGTTGAGTAGAGTATGAAGCAGATATCCAGAAACTTAGAAGGAAAAATATGTACTGATTCTGTTAAAAGAAAGAAAGAAAGAAAGAAAGAAAGAAAGAAAGGAAGGAAGAAAGAAAAAAAGAAAGAAAGAAAGAAAGAAAGAAAGAAAGAAAGAAAGAAAGAAAGAAAGAAAGAAAAGGAGGGAGGAAGGAAGGAAGAAAGAAAGAAAGAAAGAAAGAAAGGAAGAAAATGGGAGAAATCCACGGAGGCAAATTGCTGATTAAATTTCTCTTCTATAATATACAATTTTCTTTACACAAAAATAAGAAACAAAGACCTGAAACACTGGGGCAATGCGATCTGTGATCAGCATGAAAAGAAAGTTAAGACTTAGAAGGAAAGAAAGCTGTTAGAGAAGCTACAAGTAGAGAATCAGACTGGAATCTGAGAAACCAAATGAGAATTTTATAAGAAAAGTGAAAGAAACTGAAAAATACCTGACAAAAAACCATAAAGAATATTTAAATAAATAGAGTTAGCATTAGGTAAAGAATAGACGCCTCATTATCTCATGTTAGTTAGTAAAAATCTGGTAAAAAGAAATTGCTCTTCCTCATATAACTTAGGTATCACTCAGCGGTTTTTGAGTTCCTGCAATACTATCAAGATGATAATGTCTTTCTCGAAAATGATGAACCATCATTTCTTAAGACCACTGATAGGGGCGCCTGGGTGGCTCAGTTGGTTGAGCAGCCCAATTCGGCTCAGGTCATGATTTCGCGGTTTTTGAGTTCAAGCCCTGCGTAGAGCTCTGTACTCACAGCTCAGAGCCTGGATCCTGCTTCACATTCTGTGTCTCCCTCTCCCTCTGCCCCTCCCCTACTCATGTTCTTTCTCTCTCTCTCTCACTCTCAAAAATAAACATTAAAAAAAACCTAAAAAAAAAAGATCACTGATATAATTTAGACGTATAGTTATAAAAACTTTATATAAATATTCATTTATTTATAGTTAAGATAGGAATAGAAATATGTTTTTTTTAATTTTGTTAACATTTATTCAGTTTTAAGAGATGGAGAGACAGAACATGAATGGGGGAGGGCAGAGAGAGGGGAAGACATAGAATCTGAAGCAGGCTCCAGGCATTGAGCTGTCAGCACAGAGCCAGATGTGGGGCATGAACTCACGAACTGTGAGATCATGACCTGAGCTGAAGTCAGACGCTTAACTGACTGAGCAGGCACCCCCAAAATATAAATATATTTTCAAAGGGGGAAATATAATTATATAGATGTATATATATCATTAAATTAGTTTAAAGAAGTATATTTTTAGACACAATGCAAATTAGTAACAAAAAGTACGTCTTAATAACTCTCGTCTTCGAGATAGAGTTTTTTTCCAAGTGAGTCTTACCTGGACCCCTCTATTTGTAATTTATGCCTCTTGCAATCTGACAGATGATATGTTTGAGTGTCTTCTTACCCCGCATGGTCTTAATGTTTTTACTATAAAGATGGCTCTCTGAAAAGAGATGTCAACACTGCTAAATTGAAAGCCATTTCATTTGTTTTAATTTATATGAAACTGAATTATATTTTTGGCTTCCACTTAGTGGAAGGTCATTAGAGTGTAATTGTCCCATCAGCGATAGTCAGAAAATGTAGGCATGAAGCCATAAACGATAAATTCATTTCACTGATCCTTTGGGGTTTGTTTTAATGCCTTTTTGTCTGTTAGCTCTCCAACGATGTTGGATATCGTAGACAAGATGAAAAGCAGTGATGATTGGTCATATTCATAGTAAATTCGTTTTTTTTCAGCTGGTTCCCAAATGAATATTTAATATTAACATGGTGAACAGCGTTTCATGCCTACTAATATGAAGGTGACATTCCTGTTTTTGTTTTTGTTTTTATTTTTCTTTCTCTCCAGAGTCATTACTGCCTAGAGATGGTTGTGGTAATAGTTTAGGAAATGGAATTAGAGGATGCTTAATAAAATGGTGTTTTGCTGATATCCCTGAATATTGTTTTCTTTTTCTAGCTGATTTCTCACAATGAAAATACTAAATACTATTGTAACAGTATGAGGATTTTGGGAATCTGAGCTGCTCTGTAGAACACTGCACCAAGTTTGATCTCAAATGAACCCTGATACTTGTCATGCCTACTATGTTCAGAATCCCCTCCAAAAAGAGTGGCCACCAGGGATTATTTTCACATAGGATGTTGTCCTCTGAATCATGTGACCTGGATGCTTGGGTCAAAGTAGACTGAGATTGTTCCTTAAAATAAAGGGCAGTCGTCATTAGCCTAAATCGGTGATATGAAGTCTTGCCAAAGAACATGCCCTATTTTGATTGTGACTCATTAGACCAGTCTGATTTTCTTCAGGGACTTTGGACACAAAACACACAGACACACAAATATAGGACATAAAGACAACCCATAGGGGGCGCCTGGGTGCCTCAGTCCATTAAGCGACCAAATTTGGCTCAGGTCATGATCTCACAGTTCATGGGTTTGAGCCCCACATTGGGCTCTGCACTGTCAGCACAGACAGACCTGTTTGTGAGAAGCTGTGAGCACAAAATGTCCTGAAGTAGGGAAAGCAAAGTAAGAAGTCACTGGAAGTGTTATCAGATGTAAGCAGAGAAGAGAAACAGAAAAGCCACATGACAAAAGTAGCTAAGTGAGTAATCCAGGGCTGCTATTTGGCTGGCACACACTGGTATGGCCCCTCTCTCTTTTAAGCATTGAAATATGTTGAAAATAATTGGCAAATAGCTGCTTCTCAAAGGTTCCTATTCATCCATTCCTGGCCACCAGCTACCCTGGCCACTCTCTTATATACAGAAACTAAAGTGCAAGGAACCTTTATTCTGATGGATTGAGGATTGTGCCTTACGGATGATTAAATATTTCAATTTTTACTCCTGCACGTTAAGGTGCTATGAAGGCTTGCCCCTGAGGAAATAACAGAGTCCTGATCCATATTCTGTAAGACCTCGCAGGTCTGTAGGAGGCTTGATTACAAGGTTGTGTCAAGTGCTTATTCACTTCTCTGACGCGTTATCACAAAAAGTGTCTGTATTTGAAGAAATTTCTATTCTTTCCAATCAGATCAGGTGAGCCTGACCACAATACAGGTCACCCAAAATATAAAGTTGACTTCCAAAAACAAAAACAAAACCTGTTTAAGGAGACTCAAGGTATATGGCATTACCATTCTTATGCTCTGAGTTGTACTCAAAGCATAAATGTCAATAAACCTTCCCACACTTCCAAGAGCTAGATATACATGTGAATTATAGTTTCATTAGTAGTTTTGGTTAATCACATTCTAGAGCACAGTGTTCTTAAACAGATAAATCATAAGAGAAATTGAAGTACTTCCATCATTTTCTGGTTACTTATATCAGCCATATTACATATAATGGAAATTATTCCATAAAACATAAATACAAATATTGCATATATATATATCTTTTCACGTGCATATATAAAGTGTGTGTGTGTGTGTGTGTGTGTGTGTGTGCATGTGTCTTTATGCAATCTGTGATACAATAGAGACTCCTAGATCACAGGAATCCAAAGTCTCTTCTCTTTCCCGGATACACAGTTAGACTTCACTTTCTAGTTTCCCCTGAGGTTAGCAGTGACCATGTGACTGAGTAGTTGTCTGTCACAGCAGAAGTGTTATATGCTACTTCCCTGAACGGCCCACAGAAACTCCCTCAGGGTTCCTTTGTCTTTCTGGCTGGCTGGACTGAAGACAACTTCCAGAGCAAACTTGGAAGCCAGGAGTGGAAACAGAGCACACGGCCTAGGGACGCCCTGTTGCTCTGTTTACTGCATAGCACTGCTGTCTGAGAAAAAAAAAATTATTATGTTTTAGATATTATGTAGTTTTGGGTCTACTTACTATAGCAATTGCTATATCCTAACTTGTTCATAGTATTAAATAATAACCCTTAGAAGAGAAGTTTAGCTGGTAAGAGATTTAGAACGTGTTATGCATAAAATAAAAAGAATAAATTCAGTATCCTATTGAGTTTATTTATAAAAAAAATAATGTTTAAATCTTGATGATACCGCTAGGTTTCCAGCCAAGTACTACTAAAAGCTATGACGGAAGTTACATGAGAGCAAACATCCCATTTTATTTTGGTTTGATAATGTACACCTTGCACTCAGAATGGTTCTTGGCATATGGCAGTTTGTCCATAAATATTTATTAAATAAATAGGCAAGAATCATCATTTATGAAGATGATCTGTTAATTTTCTAAAATGTTTTTCTTAAAATTGAGCTTTCAACTTTATCTGATGATTTCCCAACATGGCAAAACTTAAAATTGGGTAATTTGAGGACAGTATTTAAAAATGAGGTATTAGGGGTTGTCTGGGTGTCTCAGTCATTTAAACGTCCAACTCTTGATTTTGGCTCAGGTCATGATCTCATGTTTTGTGGGTTCGAGCTCCACATTGGGCTCTGTGCTGACAGTGCAGACCATGCTTGGGATTCTCTCTCCCTCTCTGCCCCTCCCCCAATCATGCATATTTGTGTGTGTGTGTGTGTGTGTGTGTGTGTGTGTGTGTGCGTGCATACACATGCACACACACAGTCTCTCTCTCTCTCTCTCTCTCAAAATAAATAAATAAACTTAAAAAAATAAGGTGTGAGCACGGTGACCAACGTGCAAACAATTCACAATGAATAAATAGCACAGTGTCCTGTAACTAGTAAAAGAAACTTACTGTCATCTTCAGAAACTGCAATCTTCAGGCTAAAGATTTAGCTATCTCCCAACAACCCTACAGAAATGATTCAAAGAAATAAGTACTTCCACCGCACTCCCCACACGCCCTCCAATTCCCGCTTGTGGTGACCAGTGGCTGACCCAAGTAGCCACTTCTGGACGAATATTCTTAAATCTGGTAGGTAATAAATAGATATGAGGAAGGGGCAACATAATGTGTGTGCTTGTTTAAGTTTATCTATTTATTTTGAGAGAGAGAGAGAAGCAGAGGGGGGGGGCGGAGAGAGAGAATCCCAAGCAAGCTCTGCACTATATCAGTGCAGAGCCAGAGGTGGGGTTCAGTCTCAGGAACCATGAGATCATGACCTGAGCTGAAATCAAGAGGCAGACTCTCAACCAAGTGAGCCACCCAGGTGCCCCTAATACGTAGTATTTAATCACTCCTGCCTTGACGTGTAGTTTAAATTCTAAAGCATGAGATAAAGATGAAGAAATTAAAGTGACAGGATACAAAGTAACTTCTACTGATAAAGTCATACAGAAAAACAAAAATTAGATGTGCCCACAATTTGCTTTCCTCTCCTGGGATTAGCATGTGTGAAAGCCTAGCCTCAAGAGAAATTGGATCTTGAAACTCTCCCTTAAATATCCTGAGCCCCAAAAGTGAGGATAGAGGAAAACAGCCACTTAAACTTTCTCAAGAAGGAAGGATTGAGTCTGAACACTAAAATACTGGAAGTGTAGGAAAATACAGCCTGCTTAGGCATGCACACTGGAAAATGTGAATAAGAAAGTTTCAAGCCACTTACGCTCGTGCTCAGCATTTTCTCCAACAATTCCTCCTTGTCTGTTTCCAGACCTCTTCCTCTTCATTAGCTCTCTCCAATCAGCATGGCGGACACACACTTGTCTCCTCCATTCCAAAAGTAAATTTATTTCCTATGGATCCCCTTCCTCTCAACTAAAGCTTTTACTGGCCAAGTTTTACAAAGCAATTTTCTTTATGCTCTGGCTCCATTTTCCGACCTCCTGCAACTCCACTTTTCAATTTGTGGGCATTTAGCTTCCACTGTTCCATTCATCAATCTATGTTTGCTAATATTAAAAAAAGGGATCACATGGGGCGCCTGGGGGGCGCAGTCGGTTAAGCGTCCGACTTCAGCCAGGTCACGATCTCGCGGTCCGTGAGTTCGAGCCCCGCGTCGGGCTCTGGGCTGATGGCTCAGAGCCTGGAGCCTGTTTCTGATTCTGTGTCTCCCTCTCTCTCTGCCCCTCCCCCGTTCATGCTGTGTCTCTCTCTGTCCCCAAAATAAATAAACGTTGAAAAAAAAAATTAAAAAAAAAAAAAAAAAAAAAAAAGGGATCACAGGTCCAAAATGGAGACACTGGTGCCAAGCCCATGTCAACAAACCAAGACTTAGTAGTAACCTAAGGGCAGTTTCAGCCTCTCCCAGGAGTGTAACCTTTAACTGGTCAGTCTGGAGTTACTTGGTCAGCATCAAGGAGGTAATCCACTGGATAGACCCCATCTGTCCCCCATAGGAAGGTGACCTTGTTGGCAACCCATTCTTTCCTTGTCTCTCTCACCTTTCTGCCTAGAAAACCCTTCCATTTGGTACATCTTCTTGGATAGTCTTTTTATTTGCAGGATATCAATTCATGAATTGTTGTATAAAACCAATGTGCTATTTAAATTTACTCAGTTGAAAATTTTGTAACACTAAGATCACATGAAAGTTCCTATTTCCAATGGCATTTTTCAGGTCTCTCTCTCTCCCTCTCTCTCTCTCTCTCTCTCTCTTTCCTCTCTTTGTCTCTGTCTTAATTTAGCCTCTCTGATGTATCAACGGACTCAACCACACCCTCTTGGAAAAATTCCTTTTCTGTGACATTTCACCCTTTTCTTCCTCCTTCTGACATTCAAACTCTATATCTCAGTATTTGTCGCATCTCCTCTTCTATTGGGCCATTAATCATTTGTGTTACTCAAGTTTGATCCTGAGTCTTTCATTTTTTTTTAATCTTAAAACTACACTCCAACCACAGACCATTTAATCCTCTCTCTATGGCTTCACATATATTTTTATCTTTAGATCTGTATACTCAGATATTTATTTGACATTTCCACTTTTAAGATCTAAATTGATATTAAAGCCATGTTCATAAGTTCTCCATAATCTAAATTAACTCCATAATCTAAACTGATTTCCAAACTTCCATCTCAATATTTCATGACTTATTCCTGCAGTTAGTTGTACCAGTAATCTGAGGTAGGAATGGACATTTCATTCTTTCCACCTCCCACAGCTGATGAGTCATAATATTTTATTGGAAATAACTAAAAATAGATATATTTTACTCAACTGCTTATGTCTTGCTTCATTGATTCAGGGAACAGGGGAAATAAAGTGATAGATAAAACTGAATACATTTCAGAGGGCTCCAAGAAAAGGTAGCACCCAAGTCATATTCCTAGTAGAGACAAAGTCATGAAATTAGATGTGGAAAGCGCTTTTGCTTGTTTGTTCCAGGCAGAGAGAGAAGAAAGAGGCAATGATCTTATGTAGTTTTGAATTTGAGATATGATGAAAGACAAAAGATTGGAACAGAATAAGGGAGAGGAAAACAGTAAGGGCAGAATGGGGAGATGTATCGAAGCCATCAAATTGGAACTTTCTTATGGGAAAATAACATACGGTTTATGGTTTTAGATGAGTATTTTTGTTTCCTTTTAAAGTATTTCTTAAAGTTTGAGAACAATTTTAGATTTACAGCAAAATTATAAAGATAATACAGAGAATTCCTGTATACCCCACATCCAAGATCTCCTATCATTACCATTTTATATTAAATAAACCAACAAATACATTATTATTAACTGAAGTCCGAACTTTATTCAAATTTGCTTAACTTATACTTAATGCACTTTTTCTCTTCCAGGACCTCACCTAGGATACCACATTACATTTAGTTGTCATGTCTCCTAAGACTCCCTTTGGCTCAGTTTTTTGTTTGTTTGGAGGGTTTTTGTTTTGGGGTGTGTGTGTGTGTGTGTGTGTGTGCGCGCGCGCATATTTGTGGGTGTGTGTGTGTGTATTTGACATTACTTAGTTTTGACAACTTTGAAAATTTTGAGTACTGCTCAGATATGTTGTAGATTGCATCACAAATAGAATTCTCCTGGTGTTTTCCCCCATGGTCTAATGGGTTTATGGGCTTTTAAAAGAAAGACCACAAAGGGAAAATGACTTTTATTTCATTTTCTTATACACATGTACGAAGTAGCACAATGCTGGACAGGAGAGGTGAGAGACGAGATTCTTGTCCTGTCTCTGATCTTAGAAAGAATGGATCCAATTTTTCACCATTAAGTATTATGTTAGCTATAGGCATTTTGTAGATGTCCTTTCTTTTTGGTTTTTTATAAGTGCTTTAATTTTTTTTAATATTTATTTTTGAGAGAGAGAGCGCAAGCAGAGGAGGGGCAGAGAGAGAGACACACACACAGAATCAGAAGCAGGCTCCAGGCTCCAAGCTGTCAGCACAGAGCCAATGCAGGGCTCAAACTCACAAGCTGAGAGATCATGACCTGAGCTGAAGTCAGAGGCTCAACCAACTGAGCCACCCAGGTGCCCCTAGATGTCCTTTAAAAAGTTAGGGAAATTCTCTTCTATCCCTAGTATGCTGAGAGTGTTTGGGGTCTTTTGTTTTCTCATCATGAACAGATGCTAAATTTTGTGAAATGCTTTTCTGTATTGATTGATCTTTAGTTTACTTTGTTGCTGTATTGGAACACACTGATTGATTTACTAATGTTGAATCTGCCTTACATCCCAGGAATAGGTTCCTATTCCTCCACAGAAACTGGGGGTAGAGGCATTATCTTCCTTGCTGGTCACATGTCAGTCCTACTCTCCTGAAAAAGACAGTCCTGGGTTGTAAACCTGACAAGAAGCTGTTTAAAAAAAGATTTACATACATCTCAAAGGAGTAGAGTAAGAATTTGCAATTGCAGGCTTACAAAACAAATGTTCTAAAAAAAAAAAAAAGGAAAAAGGAAAAAGGGAGGTAGGGTGTCTCTCCCATTATTTTAACAGGGAAAATCATTTTTATTTTATTTTTAATTTTTATGTGACCTTGCAGTTGGTGGTGGTGGAGGAAACATTATTAGGTTTGGCTTATGCTTTATTTTTATTTTTATTTTTGTTTATATTTCTAAAGATTTTTTAAAAAGTTTTCATTTATTTAAGCAATCTTTATACCCAAAGAGGGGCTCAAACTCACAACCCTGAGATCAAGAGTCACATGCCCTACTAACGTAGCCAGCCAGGTGCTCCCCTGTTTTTTCTTTTTTTAAAAGATTTTTATTGGGTTTGGTATATATTTTAGAGGTCAAAATGACTGAATTTGCTGATGGATCTTGATGTTGACATGACAGTTAAGAAATAAGGCAAGATAATTGAACTAAGTAATCGGTGAGTTGTAGCGCTATTCATTACAACATGAGCACAGGGAAATGGGAACCTGGATTACTCCCTGTTATTCGTTAGGTTTCAGTGAATTATTTGATGTTGAAATGCAGCTGAATTTGGGGCAATCGGGGATTCAGAGCAGAGGTGATGGCCCCAGGCATTCCATCTAGAGTCATTGTAATGTAGATGATTCCTATAGATGGGGTGCTGAAGATCATCCAGAGAGTACAAGTATTTACCGGAAGGAATCTGATGAAAGATTAGGTCCCAAGGAACTCAAACAGTTAGAAGACTAAGCACAGAGAATGAGAAGAGGGAAATTAGGAGAAAATGAGGGAAACATGGAGTCTTTGGAGGCAATCAAAGAAAGACGTTCAGGGAGAAAGGAACTGGTATGTGTCAAACCCTTCCAAGTCTTTGATTCTATCCTCACTTTACAGCACTCTTTCTGTGACCCCCTGGTGTTCAACCACACCTCACATGCACACTATCCCTTATCTTCTAGAACCTTTGAGTCCCCTGATTTTTCTTCCTCAATACAATCTGGATTCCATCTCCTTTTCACCTGATTTTTCAGGGCTCATTTTAAATCTCTCTCTCCTTCAGAAAGCCCCCCCCCCCCCCGCCAGCTCCTCCTAATCATTTAGATCTTTCTGGTAGGTAAGCTCATTGTGCCTCATAGCTCTCTGTCATAGCACTTAACCACCTTTCAACTAGAAAACTTGTGTAGATTTTTTCATACCTCTTGCCTCCAATAGATTATAAGCTTTAAAAATTCAGCAACCAGATGGTCTGGTTCACTTCTATTTTCCCACCACTTGGCACAAGGAAGCATATTTGTCGTATAAATGAGACAATAAATGAAACAAATGGCAAACTATTTTGGCTTTTACCGGACTGTTTAATGCAACCACAGGAAATAATCTTTCCAACTTGTTCCCATGCAAATGAAATGTACATTTATTTAGTCAGGACTTTAAAAGTCAGTAGAGGTTGTGGAAATAAATAAAGGAAACTTCACTTAAAAGGTGATAGGGGGAGCTCTCGCCCACCTATCCTTCACAGCAGCCTGCATTACCAGCCAGAAAAAGGAAGATAAGAACTATCTTGACAAGGGAGGACATTTTTTCACAAAAGAATTTTATCTCTTGCTTCTAGGAAAAAGAAGGAAGATCTCTCCCTGCCACAACAATGTACTAAGGGCAGTTAGCAGCCAGTGAGAAACCACCGCAACCTTGAACTCTTCTTCTCCAATGAACTTTTGTTTAAAACATCCCTCCCGTATTTCCTTCTAAAACCTAATAAAAACTGACCTTCCCTTTGTCTCTTTAGATTTGCCTGTGGTTCATTATAGCTTACTTGTCCTGAATTGCAATTCCTCTGCTACTCCCTAAAGTAAACTCTGGTAAAATAACTGGCTATTTTACTTCTAAGGTTGACAACGTTGAGATAATAATAAAGCCACTCCATTCAATTTTTTTAAAGGTGTTTTTACTTAAAAGAGTCATTCTGCAAATGCATCACATCAATATGCCAGTAAGAACAAATACCATGTGACAATTAAATTGATTTCTGCATCTCATCGATTAAAGTGAACATTGCCTTCACACGCCAGTGAGTTCTCATATCGTAAACAGTAATTAAGATATTAATCACAGAGATTCTCAGATGGTTGTTTCAGTGGAGAGATTTTCTTTCTTTCTTTCTTTCTTTTCTTCCTTCTTTCTTCCTCCTTTCTTCCTCCCTCCCTCTCTCTCCCCCTCCTTTCTTCCCTCTCTCCTTCCTTCCCTCCCTCTCTTATTCCTTCCCTCCCTCCCTCCCTTTCTTCCTTCCTTCCTTCCTTCCATCCTCCCATCCTTCTTTCCTTCCTTCCTTCCTTCCTTCCTTCCTTCCTTCCTTCCTTCTTTTTTATCAATCTCCCCTTATTACATTACTAGTGATTCTACCCATTATGATCTGGAGATTAAACACACCATATAATCATTTCCATAAAGCCTGTTAACTAGGAAGTTTCTCTATTTTTATTTAGGTAATTTACTTGCATAGCACTGACTTGCCGTGTAAGCCGTAATAGTTCTACTGAAACGAAATGAATTTTTTTATAGGATATTCTCGTTGCACATAGCAATGTGATTGCTTCTTTAATTAAAATGATTTCTTATTTGCCAAGGAAAGACAAACAACAGTAACACAAAAAAAGAAAACCAAAGCAAATTTAGACCTTGATATCTTTACTTCAGATAGTATTGCTTTCGAATGCAAGAGGCTTGTGGATATTATCCCATTAGAGATTCTCCGAGAAGCGACTAATTCCATTAAACAATGTGTTGCTAGCACCACTACGTGTAACATGCAAAACACATGTTGTTCTTGCAAAGCAAATTGGGCATCAGTACATATGAATATGAATTTTAGCTGCTAAAATGAAGATAGTCCACTTGCCCTGGGTGGCTAAGAAGTTCTATGCTTTAAATATAAAGAACATATATTGTGGGGGAAAAAAAACAGCTATTTTTACAAAATCATTCCAGTCAATGAATAATGAAAGAAGTGCTCAGGCAAGTATGCGCTGTGAGGTTAAAGCACTTTTGTGTGGTCGCTGTTGGTGTCCATTTCTTCAGTTTCATTTGCATCTGGATAAGCAATATCTAACTCTATTAATTTATTATTAAATTTGAAAAAAAAATACTTTTGTCTAGACCACTTAAAAGTGTAATATAAAATTGTCTGGCCCGTTGCATTGCACTCCATTGAGTAAAAATCTGCATGTTGAATTAAATGATCTCCAGAAGTCTTTAAAAACACATTTTTGTCACATCCTAAGACTTGCAAAGCTATCAGTCTGTGTTCATGGGTGAAAGAGAGCTGATGATCATCTAGGACTGAGTGTGGACTCAGCATATGTTTGGTGGGCACATCTTGCTGTCCTCTGAGGTACCTCCAAACCTGAGACACTTCAAGTGGGAAATACTGGAGTAATAAATTAAAGATTAGGAGAAAATACTGGAGTATTTTCCCCAGGGGAAATACTGAAGTAATAAATTAAAGATTAGGAGAAAACAGACACAAAATTAAAATAATTTTCTAAAGACTTTGCATCAAATTAAAAGTAGAAAAATATTTCAGTAACAAAAATAACGATACTCTTCTATTATTAAACATCCCATTTCCCCCAAATTAATATTTTTCCACTTGTGGTTAATAATTTCTTGTCCTTCTCCTACTGTCTGCTTTCTGGATCCATGGTCTCAGATAACAGTTGGCAAGTTAGACGTCAGTGACAACACTGGGGGCAAATTTGATTTCAAAATAAAGACAAAAAAAAAATCTCTTCAACCACACACATCGCTGAGACCTTTCAGTTTACAATGATGTAAAATCAAGCTATGTCTTTCCCAAGGGAAAAAATCAATAATAGAACTCTTAGTTTTCCTTTGATTAATAGATGTATAGAATTAATGTGCTCTTAGCAATTTGCTCTGTCTGGTTGCTCTGTGTGTGCATGTGCGTGTGTGTGTGTGTGTGTGTGTGTGTGTGTGTGTAAAATAATAAAATATCAAGGAGCCCTTGGGTGGCTCAGTTGGTTGAGTGTCTGACATCAGCTCAGGTCATGATCTCCTGGTTTGTGAATTCGAACCCCACATCTGCTGCCCAAAGCCTACTTAGGAACCTCTGTTCCCCTCTCTCTGCCCCTCCCCTGCTTAAGCTTTCTCAAAACTAAACATTTAAAAAAATAATAATTAAATACTAAAAAATCCATAAACATAAAGGTATATTTTCCCAATAATTATAATGTGAACACTCTTGTAATTGTCATTTAGATTTAAAATAAAAAAATTGATAACAATTTGGAATTCTTCCTCCAATATGGAACTCTTCCAATAACAATCTCCCCGTACACTGGAACTGCACTGTGCAATAGGTTCCACTAACCACAGGTGTATGTGTTTAAACTTAATATGAATTAAAATAAATTAAAAAGTTAGTTTTTCAGTCACAATAGCCACATTCCAAGTGCTCTCATGTACCTTGTGGCTTTCATATTGGGCGGCAAAGAGAATATTTCCATCATCAAAGGAAGTTCTGTTGGACTGTTCTGGTCTAGAAACAAAATACTTCTAGGACATAGTAAACCTAAAAAATTAAATTTCATTGTAGCAGGATTCTTGTGCAGAATTATGACACCGAAGCTTTTATTTCCAGGCAGCAACTTTATTCGTGACAGCAAAGGGTCAGTTGGGTTCATATCTAAAAAGCTGAGCCCCAGAGCTGCATGGTGTAGCCTTTCATACATTTTCTACTTCTTTGTTTCCCATATATGGGTAACATATACACATACAGTCTGATCGGATGGTCTCATGTTACAGGGTCATGAGGGATGTCATGTATGCACATGGCCAGGTTGCCTTCCCTTGTCTTGAGGTCTTTTCTTACCACATCCCTTAGGGAGGGGACTCTACTACGTCATTCCTATAGACCTCATGAAACAAACAAACAAATAAACAAAGGCCAGATATTATTAAAATTAGAAAAGAGAGACTTCATTTCACATGAAAAATTTTGTTTTGCCATATTGGAAATTCACGTTGACCGCCATTATGCAGGTTCTAAGAAGCCTCAATAATGACATTAGGGTCTCTCGGCCTGTCTATCATCATTTCTTTCCTATATTATTACAATATTTTCTAGCTCATTGTTCTGCTTGCCCACATGTCCTACTACAATATTTCCTACAAAGCAAGAGAGTGACGTTTCTAAAGCAGATCACTCCCGGACTCTGTGCCCTCCACCAGCCTTCTTTTTCATTCTGAGAATCAAAGAGCCTACAGTGGCTTGTAGGTCCCGCCTGCCTCTCCCCATTCACTCTCCGTGGTTGTCTCAGTCTCTCTACTGCTCCTTCAACACAGGTGGCCTGTTCCCACCTTGACATAGCACAGGCTGCTTTTTCTCTCCGTGGTACTCTTCCTGTGGATAACAGTGTGCTTCAGTGCCTTCTCTCTTCTAAATATTGTCTCACATGTCATCTTGTATGTGGGACTTAGACATGAAACTAATGTTTATTAAAATTTGTATCTTCACATAAAAATGCAATTTCCATCATGGCAGGAATTGTGCATTTTCTTGAATGCTGTCTCACTCTGTCCTTTGTATAATATTTGGCACATAGAGGGGTGCCTGGGTGGCTCAATTGGTTAAACATTTTGGTTTTTGGCTCAGGTCATGATCTCACGGTTCATGGGATGGAGCCCTGCATGGGACCGTGGACTGACAGTGTAGAGCCTGCTTGGGATTCTTTCTCTCTTTCTCTCTTTGTCCTTCCCCTGTTCACATGTGTGAGCTCTCTCTCTCTCTCTCTCTCTCTCAAAATAAATGAATAAACTTAAAAAATATTTGGCACTAAGATGGCATTGAGTAAATGTTTATTGGATGATTTTTTGAACATAAAGTCATCATAATCCTAAATATGTTCATGAATTGTCCAGTGTAAGAAAAGTATACATGTGCACTAAGAAGAGAGGATTCTTGAGGATAAACTCAAAGAATATAATCTGTCAGCAGAATGTTAGAAAAATTACAATGGCCAAATAGTAATTAGTAATAACACATCATATTCAGTTGAACCAGATGCTCATGATGGTGTAAACAGTATGATCACTTCCTTTAGTGTGACCATGAAAGTCACAAAAATATCAGACAAATAATTTTTGAGAATGGCATTGCAATAAGTATACTGCAATTACACGAGCAAATCATTTCTTTCTAACTCCTTCTAAGCTTTGTATTGCCACCATTCAAAAAAGAAATGATTATTTTCCAATTCTGATTTCTGTGTTTGAACTTTAGATAAACAATTTTCAGAAAGGACCAGTTAGCTAGGTTTTCTTGAAATTTAGTACAGACATTTGTTTGCCTTTACTCAATTGTGACTGTAAAAATAAATATGATGCCTTTACAGAAGGGACATTTCAGAAATGCTGAAAAGCATTCCATCTGATACCACATACAACTGAAATTCAAAACCAGAGAAGAGAAAAAGAACCATGACTATCTCCTTCGTATAGTTTTAATTATTTTGTATTACTGTTTCATATATGCCTCCCCTAACACAGAATTCTGTATGAAAGATCATAAGATTTGGAGATATGCTCAAAGAAAGCAAAGAGCTATTTGGTGCCTCTCATGATGACCATTTAGAGCATAACTGCCCATCCATTTTGGGCTATCCGTCTATTTGAGTAAAATGATATGAGTGGGAAATGCTCTACTGTGTGTATATCCAGTTTTGCATCTCTTTGTTAAAGCTCATGGGACACTCAATCCAGAACAACCACACACATATTTCTATGCTGAGAAATACAGCACACTCCATTTACAACATATCCCATTTGAAAATATATACGTACATATCCTTTCTGAGAAGTAAATATGTTTTTTCCCTCTAGCAACCAGAGACGTTTTATCACTATAATTTGCCCTTCCCTTAACTCCCTGGAAGAGTCTATGCTTAGGTTCTTTCTCAGAGTAGGAGTTATTACCGGAGATAAATTTTATCTGAACGACCCATTTGTATGGCAAGAAAGACATTTAATTAACATCTCCGTTTCTTCTCATTGCCCTGTGGACTCCCTTCCTCCCCTTTGAAACCCCAGAGTCCTACCCTATTACTTAGCTCAATATGGCATATACTTCATTTTACCTTTCTGTCCTTGAACCTCTCATTATATGGGATTCTTGTATGCACAAAATTAAATTTGTTTTTCTCCTGTTACTCTGTGCCACGTCAATTTAATTATACATAAAAAGAACCCGTGAAGGATAGAATAAAAAGTTTCCTCCCCAAAAATCCCCACACTCTAATGGAACTTTCAGTATTTAAATGGAGTTTTGACTTTATTATAGCTTTCTAAGTCTGATTCTAGTGTAGCTTGTACTGTAGTTAGTCACATCATTTTTTTAACTTCATACAAACTCAATAGGCATCTGAAACATTCCAGCTTGCTATTAATAGCCTGCTGGACATATTTATATATCAAGGACTCATATTAATTTAGAGTGCGTACCAGGAAATCAATGTTAATGTATCTTGTGGTGACTATTCAACTTTTAGGAGTAAATAAAGTGAACACAGTTAAATATGAATTGATATATGTCCTATAATACTAATTAAATTTACTAAAATCATTAAGAGAGAAGTTAAAAGTAGACTTATCTCAGAGTGAGCTCAGATAACTCTTCAAGGCTATTGTTAGCCTGATTGTCATTTCCAGACAGGTTACTGCTACCACAGCAAATGACATTTGGGGAATGGGTTAGTGAAATCAGTTAAGCCCATAGAATATACTCTACATAGCTAATAGATGTACCATTTCTGCTTAAAGTTTAATTGGATCTGTCAATGCACTGCATTCAGAGACTGCCAATCACACATCTGTAGTTGAAGAAGTTGAATGTATAACTCATTGCAATGAAGGAGATCACAGTTATAGGGAACTACAGACATCACAACAAGAGGCTGTTATCAAGCACTAATTATAGGATTTAATCTCATGCCAGGTAATTTTGGGGAGACATCAAGAAGTTAGGGTTTTTCATAATATCAGATGCTATCAGGAATTGGGGACAAATCTATCTTTCCGTATCTTATAAATCTTGTCTATATGGTGGTTGAGATGAAGAAAGACGAAAGCTGCGATTGGTTAAGAAGCAGAAGTCATTTTGTTAGCCAGGATAAAGGGATGTTTAATGTTCATATTATGGTTCGTACACTCTTCATGTTTGTAAATTTGTTAAAACATGATTGCAGAGTGAAACTATTTTGTCTTGATCCAGCTAGGCCACAGACAGAGCTTCTCTGATGTGATATTGGTTGTGTTCAAGAAAAGAATACCAAGACCTGGCTGTGAGGGCCAGAACAGCTCACGGATGCCAGTGGCTGCTGAGGGGAGCAGGTGTAAAGTATGCCTCTTTGGCACAAGGATTATTGTTTGCTGAAGGCCATCAGAACCCCCCAGATTCAGGAAAAGCTCTTTACTTCCATCTCACTGCCTAAATTTACATTGGAAATGGGGCCTGTACCAGAAAGTGATCTATTCCTAGACATTCTTTTTTACTGAAGAAACTTATCTACCAGGGTAATCTTTGTTTTCCAAATATCTCCTCACCCTTCCTGTGAAATGCCTCCCTTCTCTTCATATCCCCGGATCCCTACCCCTTTCTGAAGGTCTGAATGGTATTTGTCTCAAATACCTGGCTGCCCCTTTGGTCTTATATTTTTATGGCGATCCCATATGTATGAAATTTGGATTTTGTAGGTGAGATATCAATGACACTCAATTATTTAAAGTTAAGAAAACAAAATAAGTTCATTAATGAGTTCCATGGCATATAGTTATACAGTGATGGAAACATTTATTATTTTATGTGTAATATACTAATCTACCATAATAAATCATCGTTCAAATAAAATGCTAAATTTTTTCAATCTTAAATATTTTCAATCTAGATATGATGACACAATCATCAAGACCTATGATATTTATGTTTTCTCTAAAAACATCTTTCTACCATGATTTCCTACAAATATTCCATTAAACAATTTATTTATTTGTTTTTTGTTTGTTTGTTGTGATTTGCACTCTTTTAACTGCTGGAATTGATTTTTGGAGTACTGCCTTTAAATATGAATTACGCCACTTCTAATATATTGTGGTAATTATATAATAAAGATAATTATGGAGTAATGATAGCAGTAAAATTTTATTAAGTCATATCTTGTTGTAATGACTAAGCATTTGCAATTTATTATAAATATCTTATTTTTCTATTAGCTCATATCTGGCACAAGGCAGTGACCCTTTACTAAATTTGTTTGTTTCTTTGTTTATCACATACACCAGGTCACTTAAATTAGCTTGTGATACACTTGAATTAATTAGAAAATGTTTCATCTTTACAATATTTAGCTTTTCTGTTTCAAATAATAAGTCAGCTTCTTCATTTACTATTTGTCTTGTATTTAGAAAATCTAGTGAAGTTTATTGTAATAATTGCCCAGTTAAGAGCCTTCAGATTTCTTGAGTATATAATCAAAATGTTTCCAAATAACAAGATACTTATTTTTTTTCCCCAAAAGATTCTTTTATGATTTTATGTATTGTATTAGTCAGAATCATAACAGCTTTGCAAATATGATATAAACTAATATCTTAAGATCTTTGTTAGACTGTTTCTAGTATATTTTCACTATATCTTTAACATTTAAGAATAGAATATTACTGGGGCGCCTGGGTGGCGCAGTCGGTTAAGCGTCCGACTTCAGCCAGGTCACGATCTCGCGGTCCGTGAGTTCGAGCCCCGCGTCAGGCTCTGGGCTGATGGCTCAGAGCCTGGAGCCTGTTTCCGATTCTGTGTCTCCCTCTCTCTCTGCCCCTCCCCCGTTCATGCTCTGTCTCACTCTGTCCCAAAAATAAATGAACGTTGAAAAAAAAAAAAAAAAAGAATAGAATATTACTATTTATGGGCATACAGACAAAACTATATTATACAATTTCCTCAACACTCTAGAACAAACTAAATCCCTTCCTTGAATTTATCTTTATTTCTAAAATTATATCAAATAAATTTTGCAAATAGTACAACATAGTAGAAACAAAACAGAATTTCAAACCAAATATGGATGTTGTGGTAATTTTTATGTTATTACTCTCAAAAAATTCTTATGTTTAATTAACGGTAAATATATGATTTTATGGCAAACTAAATGTTTTACCTATATTTTCTTAAATAGAAGTTAATAGTCCTTAGTTATGTTCATAAAGCGTATCATCATTGTGGGATCATCATTATATGGTTAGTAGACAAACAGCTTGAATCAAACAAAACAGAAAGAAGCAATTAATATATAATAAAAGTCATTGGGGTGTTAAAAATTTGGTTTAATGAAAAGTTGGCCCAACATATTGCTATTATCAAATTGAAAAACCAAAGCAAATACCTAATACCATTTCTTTCCCTCACTAAATGCAATTCCCTGGTTACTTTATTTCAGGTTGAGAATATACACTATAGTAACATACATTTTATTTTCAATTATTATTGTTTGATTATGAAGAGCAGGCTGAATTCTAAATTAACTAGAGAATTTGACTTAAATTAACATAAGACTATTAAGCAAACTATCAGTCTGATGCTAAATATGATTTTACATATCTGTTAGTCTGCTTTTTAAAAATATTCTGAACATTTTTATGAATGACAACTTGTTCATTTATTTTTTTTTAATACTAGCATATTTCAGAGATAATTTAAGTGGCAAAGTAGAAGTGGATTAATCAGACTTGGTCTCAGGCACAGACAGAACAAAAAGATCAAATCTAAGCTTCCAATTTCATATTGAATTACTACGTTGCACACCTGGAACTAATATAATAGTGTATGTTAATTTTACTTCGATTTTAAAACAAAACTAAACAAAACTTCCAGTCAAGAAATAAGTTGAGGATCAATATCTAGTTTCTAAAATGGAGTAAAAAAAGTAAAATATAGGGGCTCCTGGGTGGCTCAGTTGGTTAAACATCTGACTTTGGATCTTGACTCAGGTCATGATCTCAGTTCTTGGGTTCCAGCCCAGCATCGGGCTCTGCACTGAGAGCATAGACTCCCTGCTTGGGAGTCTCCCTCTCTCTCCCTCTCTCTGCCCCTCCCCCACACACTGTTTCCCTTTCTCAAAATAAATAAATAAACTCTACAAAAAGTAAAAACTTAGAATGAGACATGAAACAGATTAAGTGCATGAAAAATTTAGCCCTAGCAAAAGCAAAATAACAATAACAATAACAACAATAATAATTTTGTCTATTAAAATTTGGTCTACAAATTTTGTTTTTGTTCACTAAACTCTGGAAGACAGTCAGTTGCCTTTTTTAGAAATATCAAGTGGGTATATTGTCAGTTGTGTGTAAATTTCCTAAACTCATAATACAGAAGAGAATTTTCAAATGTCCCATAATTAGTATTATCATATGAAAGTCTATTTCAATAAATTTGGATGAGCAAACCATAACATTAGGCAGAACGTTAATATAAAAACATGCTCTCAATGTCTTTGTACAGTAGTTATAGATTTGAGGAAATTATTTCCTTTACTATTCAAACATAAACTAAAGCAACAAAAATATTTTGAATACATATTTATAAATGATCTTGATAATCAGAATATTTTCTTCAACAATTCTGTTGATTATTTAATAGAAACATTTCAAAATATATTTACTTTGATAATTAACAGTAGAGAGCAAAGAGGGAGTGATGTTTCTGCAGTAATTTGCATGACAAATAACATTTTTCAGGATGCTTACTTTGTTTCACAAATTATGGCATAAATTCAAAAATCTGGTGAAAATTGCCAAACGGCCTTGTTTATAGCATTATGACAAAACCCCAATTTTCAGTAGTATCTTTTTAATTGTCAAAATAAAATTAAATGGGGAGAAATATCTTGCCAAGTTAAATGAAATCATCACCATTGAACAGCAAGTAGAGAGATATTTATGAAAGTATTGAACTGTCATTTATGCTAAAAAGTTTTTTCTCAGGCCAGCTAGTTTACTTTGCATACGAAAGACCTGAGGTAATACATCAAGGACTCTCCCATTATTAAGAAGCAAATAATTTTTAGAAATGGAACTTGAATAAAGTTTAAAAAATTCTATTCATTGTGAATTTGTATAGCCATTCTCATTTGGCACTCGTTTTTACCAGAGCTCCAGCGTTTAATGTCACGATTTGTACTTCCATCAGCTAGATTTATTATTCTAAAAATTTGAACAGGTTTTTATCAAATATATGTGAGACCAAAAATATATTTGGGCATGTGGCTTTTGAGGCTCAAACTATAAAAATTAATTAAAAAAACAATATTTAGAGCACAATATGTTAAAATAAATGTCAAAACCCCAATCATAATCTTTTTGGCCCACTCTTACAAACCGTTTAAATCATCATTAAGAAGAACAAAGCTGGAGGTATCACAATACCAGATTTCTAGATATAACACAATGCTGTCGTAATCGAAACAGTATGGTACCACCACAAAAATAGACACACAGAACAATAAAGCAGGATAGAGATCCCAGAAATAAACCCACAATTATTTGGTCAGTAAATCTGTGAAAAAGGAGGGAGGAATATACAATGGGAAAAAAAAAAAGCTGTCTCTTCAACAAATAGTGTTGGAAAAACTAGACAGCTATGTGCCCAATAAAGAAACTGGATCATTTTATTACACCATATACAAAAATGAACTCAAAATAGATCAAAGATCTCAATGTGAGACCTGAAGCCATAAAATTCCTAGAAGAAAATACAGGTGGTAATCTCTTTGACATTTTTCTAGATACGTCTCCTTTAGCAAGAGACACAAAAGCAAATTTAAACTACTGAGACTGTACTGAATAAAAAGCTTTTACACGGTGAAGGCAACCATCAATAAAACAAAAAGATAGTGCACCAAATGGGAGAAGATATTTGCAAATGATGTATCTGTTAAGGGGTTAGTATCCAAAATATATAATGAACTTAAAGTACTTAGCCCCAAAACCCAAATAATCCAATTAGAAATGGGCAGAGGTGGCTGGCTTGCTCAATTGGTAAAGCATGTGAGTCTTAATCTCGGGATCATCAGCTTGAGCCCCATGTTGGGCCTGGAGCCTACTTAAAAAGAAAACAAAAAGGGCAGAAGACATGAACAGACATTTTTTCCAAAGAAAAGATACATATGGTCAACAAGCACGTGAAACAGTGGTCAACATCACTAAAACTCAGGGAAGTGCAAATCAAAACCACAATGAGATGTTACCTCACACCTGTCGAAATGGCTAAAATCAAATCACAAGGAACAAGTACAGGTGAGGATGTGGAGAAAAAGGAAGCTTTGTGCACTGATAGGAATGTTAACTGGCACAGCCACCGTGGAAAATAGTATGGAGACTCCTCAAAAAATTAATAGACTTGTTTTCGCTACGGAGTCATTGCCCAAAGAAAATGAAAACACTAATTTGAAAAGATATATGCACCCCTCTTTTTATTACAGCCCGGTTTACAATAGCCATGATTTGGAAGCAACCTAAGTGTCCACGGATAGATAAATGGATATAGAAGAATGGATATAGAATGGATATATATAGTATGGAGTATTACTCAGCCATAAAAAATAAAATAAAATCTTGCCATTTGCAACAACATGGAGGGATCTGGAGGGTATAAAGTTAAGTGAAATAAGTCAGTCAGACAAAGGCAAATACCATGTGATTTCATTCATACGTGGAATTTAAGAAGAGAAAAGAAACAGAAAAAAGAGACAAAGAGAAAAAGAGCCTCATTTAAATATACAGAAAGGGTAAATATATGTGAAAGCGTTAGATGAATGGGGGGATGGGTGAAATAGATAAAGAGGATTGAGTACTCTTATTACCATGAACACTGAGTTATGTATAGAGTTGTTGAGTCACCATATTATACACCTGAAACTAATATAAAATTGTATGTTACCTATACTAGAGCTAAAAAAAAAAAATTAGAAAGATGTTTAAAGATGCAGGTCTCAAAAATTTCAATAAATTTACTGTCTTATAAACATTCTCATGAAGCATAACTTAATAATTCTCTTTCCATGACATCTCAAAGTAGTTTGAAATGCGAATTTGGTAAAGGATAGACACTCTTTATTATTTAATACCGTAAGGCTGAATTCGCTTTCTTTAGAGGGATCCTGTATGTATGTTACTTGTCTTTTAAAGATTTTTTAACGTTTTTATTTTATTTTTTGAGAGAGCCTGAGCAGGGGAGGGGCAGAGAGAGAGGGAGACACAGAATCGAAAGCAGGCTCCAGGCTCTGAGCTGTCAGCACAGAGCCTGATGTAGGGCTTGAACCCATGAACACTAGATCATGACCTGAGCTAACGTCTGACGCTCAACCAACTGAGCCACCCAGGCATCCCTGTACGTTTCTTGTCTTTATTTGTCCTTTATGGTATAAATGTTATAAACCCCTTGACAATTAATTCATGCAAAGTTGCCTTAAATTTTTTTTTGTTTAAAGTTTATTTTATTTTTGAGAGAGAGAGAGAGAGACAGAGCATGAGCAGGGGAGACACAGAATCTGAAGCAGGCTCGTGACTCTAAGCTGTCAGCACAGAGCCCAATGCAGGGCCGGAACTCATGAACCATGAGATCATGACCTGAGCTGAAGTCGGAGATTTAACCGACTGAGCCATCCAAGTGCCCACATATTTGTCTTTTAAAAGGCAGTAATATTATTGAAATATATGGAGTAAATGACATTATTATTTATATGATTCTTCTTGAATTGATATTTTAAGCTTTAATTAAAATAAAAAGTCATATTTAAAATTAAAAAAACATGTTTTGCATAATTATTTGTCTTTTTAACTGGATCAGGAAAATTCTATGAAAGAAAAGGAAAATTTGCTTTCACGTGATGGCAGTGAAAGATTATTCTCATTATATTATGCAAATATTCAGTTTGTTTTCTGCCCAAGCTGTTGTAAATAATTACATTTTTACCATTGTTTTAGCAGATTTAAATTCCTTGCTTTATCAATTTAATGATGGGCACTATATTCAGTAACTACTACATTAATTATACTTAAAAGTGTAAATGATATAAAGTTGTCTTAGTTGCCTTTGTGCTAGGGCAAAACACCTTTGACTGGATGGCTTAAAGAAGATATTTATTTCTCACAGTTTTGGAGGATGAGAAGTCCAAGGTCAAGATGCCTGTGGATCCGGAAGTGAAAGTTCAGATAAACATAGTGAAGGGAAATAAAAGAAATCTCAGAATTTAAGTTACTACAAAAATGAGAGGAAAAAAAAAAAAAAAAGCAAACCAAGTCTGGGGACTAGGGGCAGATCCAGCTCAAAAAGTTGTTCAGACAAATAATTTCACATAAAAACCAGCAACAGGGAAGGATCAAGGCACAATTACATTCTCAAGTATCATCAACAATAACATCATAAATAGAAAAGCATGCCAACAGAAGACGTGTTTACAAAATAATTCAAAACCATAGCTTACAATTTCGAAACTAGATATAATATGGTAAGGAAATTATAATATGTGAACTAGCATCAAATAAAAAGGAGTGAAATTCAAAAGTGAGAGAGTCTACCTCAAGAAAAACCTAGAAATAGAAGAAATAAACCACGTCCAAAATGAAGCCTAAATTAGAAAGAAAATATGAGCTGAAACATCACAGATCCTGTCCTTAGAGAAAGAGACAGTGAAAGGAATTGAGAAGAAAACATTCTAAAAATAAAAAGAAATGGCGATACCCATTCTGGCCAACATGGAGTAAGTAAGACCAGATACTTTCCCACTTGAAAAGTTTTAATATGGACAAAATGTGTCGGAAAATAGTTTTCAAGACTTTGGACAAGAGAAAATGGAGAGTGATGCCAGAGCAAGAACCAATGTGTTGTGCATGCTTTTCCTGTTAGGAAAACTCTTTTCTAAAATATTGCTGGGTATACAATAACCACCCTGGAAAGACAAGAGCCGATCGCTCCATATGAAATAAAGGAATGTGTTTATACCTTAAGACAGAAATTAAGAGTCACAAAAATTTCCCTAATAAAAACTGACAAAACTTTTTATTATAAGCTTGGAAAATAAATTATATGTTGGCAAATATATAATTGGACAATATAATATATATAGTGGCAAATAATTATATAAGGATCAACTTGTAGAATTTATCTAGTGGAAGCAAATCATTAGAATAATTACATGTGTTGACTAATTAGGTTTAAAATTTTAAGTCTTAATTGTCTACTCTCTGGTCACATCCAGTTTAGAATAATATAAGAACACTTAATTTTTGAAGGTCTTGAGTTTTTGTTTTTAAATATTTCATGAAATGTGTGATTATTTTGAAGTTTCTATTTCTCTATATTAATTTCATGGGTCAAATGTACTGTCAGTATTTCCGTGAATAATTTAACATCACGAAAATGTTCCAGTAAGTTGAATTTTAATAACGGATGTCTTTTTAAAGCAACTGTCTTGCAAACCTCAGGAAATGCTCCACTGCATATCATTTGGACTTAAAGACGCCACCTCTGATCTGCGGGTGCCAGTTTTAAATAACATCTCTTTGGGGCTCCTGGGTGGTTCAGTGGGTTAAGTGTCCGACTCTAGATTTTGGCCCAGGTCATGCTCTCGCTGTTGGTGGGTTCCAGCCCCACATCGGGCTTTGTGCTGTCAGTGCAGAGCCTGTTTGGGATTTTCTCCCCCCACCCCCCGCCTCTCTCTGACCCTCCCTTGCTCTCTCTCTCCGTCTCTCAAAAAGAAATGAATAAACATTAAGAATATAAATATCATCTCTTTGACTATACTGATTATGTTGCTCTGTGACATAATACTAAATATGATTTCCAAGATCCTTAATTGACTGTCCTTGGACAACAATAAAATCAAGTGAATTTATTAAGTCATTTTTGATTACTTGGGCATTTCTGAGGTTAAGAGGTTAAGGTAGATAGAAAAGTGCAAATACTGATTAATGTACTATACTGCTCATAGACACATTTTATTTTCTTTTTGTCAATCTCCAACTTAATGATAAATTAAAGTAGCAGGTGCTCTTACGATAAAGTGATAAAATGAATACATGACATGTGAACTAAAATGGAAAATTTAAATAATGTCATTTCACCATGAAATTGATGGCGTATGTGGAAGTACATAAATATAAAAGTATTTTTACAGGTTTTAAAAATTAAGAATTAGAGCAACAAGAAAACCAATAGATCTGGAAGAAATTTCTCTCTGCTGCTTGGACGCCATGGGTCCCTTCCATCAGCAACTACTTCACTTCCTGAATCGCTCACTTTTTTTTAGCTTCCATGCTGATTTTTGCCATTCGATTCATATGTTTAAAAATGATCTTTTCTGAAAAAGTTAGAGTCCTCATAACTATTGTTATTTGATTCTGTTTGTTTTAAACATTGCCACTCTGATGAATTAAAGCTAAAACTTAAATGATTTTTTGTCTATAGTTACATACGACCTCATAGCCATCTATTTGTGTAATTAAAAAAAAACCCTCATTTGAAAGGATATTTTTTTTAATTTTTTTTTAACGTTTTATTTATTTTTGAGACAGAGAGAGACAGAGCATGAATGGGGGAGGGGCAGAGAGAGAGGGAGACACAGAATCGGAAACAGGCTCCAGGCTCTGAGCCATCAGCTCAGAGCCCGACGCGGGGCTGGAACTCACGACCGCGAGATCATCACCTGAGCCGAAGTCGGACACCCAACCGACTGAGCCACCCAGGCGCCCCTGAAAGGATATTTTTGACATTACCTTCTCAATTTGAGTGTGAGGGACTTGTTTACTATTTTGACTGGTTTCACGGGTATATATACATGTCAAAATTTTTCACAGTGTATTTTAAATATATACAGTTTATTGTATGCAAATTATACCTGAGTTAAATTTTTTAAAAGTGCCATATGCTTGCATCAGTTTACAATAACATTAAGCAGATATTAGTATTTTGAAGTCCACACATATTTTATTCCTTTGGGATATCTCTGTAGCACTTGATTGAAAGTTGTAGATTAAATATCAAGCAATTGCAGACAGTAACGATTCATATGTATTTTCTGTCATTATTTTTTTGGTACCATATGCATTTAGGTTTTTGGTTGATTTTTGCTAATGAAAAGATCAGATAAATAAAACCATTTTTATTCTTGGAAATGCTCTTCAGAGTAATATACTATGCTGCTCTGTCTTGTTTTCCCTAGAAACTGTTGAAACGAAACAGTTTCTCATGTAAGGAAAAGAAAATAAAGACACTATTTTACGCCTTAAAGAAGAAATACACGGTCTTTCATGAATATGAGTTTTAATGACAGGTTAATTTAATAAATCCTCCTAGAAAAAATGTTTTTAGGATTATTTTTCGGACTCTAATGTCATCACGAGTGAGACTTTTAAACTTTTTATTAACATAGCTATTTCTTCAATCACTATCAGTTTTCTTTTATTAAAAGGTGTTGAGAACTAGATTGCTTTAATTTCTGATATAAAGAAATGATGGGTAACAGAAATACCCATAAATTTCCCTTTTCACTTGAACTGATATTTCTTTTTTTTTTCTTTTTAATAATGTTTATTTATTTTTGAGAGACAGAGACAGAATGTGAGTGGGTTAGGGGCAGAGAGAGAGGGAGATGCAGAAACCGAAGCAGGCTCCAGGCTCAGAGCTGTCAGCACACAGCCCGACGTGGGGCTCGAACTCAGGGACTGTGAGATCATGACCTGAGCTGAAGTCGGATGCTCAACCGACTGAGCCACCCAGGCACCCCTTCTTTTTTATTGAGATAAAAACACATACAGTAAAATGCACAGACGTTAAACAGTTGAATGAAATATTTCAAATGTCTCCATTCAACTTTGTCAAGATACTGAATGTTTTCATTCCCACAGAAATTTGCCTGACCCTTTACAGTCATTTTCCTCTGTGCCCCAGAGGCAATCATTTTCCTGATCCCTTTCATCAGACATGAATTTATCTTGAAAACCTTAAATTTAATAACATCTTAGTTATTTAATGCTGTGAAAATTTAATTTCCTTCTGTAAATATGAGCTTCTTTCTTCCTCGGTGAGTTCTACCCGTTCTACTAGTTTTTCATCACAGCTAAGAGTCATGAAATGACAGAAGCAATGGATCAAATGCATATATATGTATATAAAAACTATATATAAAGTTTAGATTTATAGTTGATAGTCTCATCTTCTGAATTTAAGGGTAAATAGAAAAAATCATTGGGGATAGTTTTGTTTGCTGAGAGTAAGCTAATGTTCATCAGAAACATGCTGTCTAAAAGACTCATCCTTATGTCTGAGGAACAGTGTTGTAATTCTGTAATGCGATGCTAAATAAAATTTGAAATTTTATAAAAGTATAAGAAAAAGAGCTAGAAAGGGAAAGCAGCAGCTTCATTTGCAATAATGTGAAAAATTACATATGTATATGTATACATATACATATGTATACATATACATATATATATAAACAGAAAGGTAAAGCATGAACAAATTAATTTCCCACCCCTGTGAAAGAAACGGAATTTTTAGAACCTATTAGGCTATGTGTATATATGGTATGTATATGTTTTAATACACAGTATCAGACTAAATGGATAGCTCTGGACCGGATATTTGCCAGAAGCCAGATACCCAAACCTGAAGTCCCTATCAAACACTTGGAAATTGGGTGGGAAATTTCTATGCACTGGAGAATATCTAAAATTAAAACAAAATCCCCTTACTCCCCTTACTCTTGTGATTTTGTTTTACCTTTTTAACACAATAGATGCTGCTGCTCTATTGAATACCAAAATATGATATATTCCTGCTCTCACTCTGCTATCACAAGTGGAGAAAGCAAGCTCAGAAAGAAAGCTTGCACACCACTCTGGAGGAATTTTTTTTTTTTCCTAGAGTCTACTCGGTACTCCACTTAGACATTAAAAAATATATATAATATTTTTTTTCAGAGTTGTATTCTTATATATGTAAAGGGACTTGGATAGAAATGCTTTGTCTGTGTTTTGGGCAGGGTTGCAAAGGTTAAAGCTGGTGCATCGAGGGACAATATTTATGTAACCTACAGCAAGGAACTGGAGGTTAGCAATCTAGTTTCACCCTGCTGGTGATCACCAAGTGAAGTAAGTCCGTACTGAAGGGAGGATTTCTTTGGACAAAGTGTTCCAGGTGCCTTATGCCCCCACAGCCCTGCTGTGCTGTAGGGGGGAATAGAAGAGGCACCTTTCCCTTTGCCTTAGGCTAAGTGGATGGCTCTTCAAGGTAAACACTTACAGGATCTGACAGGTATTTCCTGGCATTTTGGCCTGAGTTGACAAAGACAAAACTTGTCGGAACTAGCCGTGGGACCTAGGTGTGTGAGATTGCTTTGGGCAAAGAGCACCTGGGAGAGGAAGCCCAATCTTGAATCCTAACCAGAAAATTACCTAATGCAGTGATTTTCATGGCCTGATGATTTGACCAGCAGCATCGGTACCACAAGGAAGCCTGTGAAAAGTGCAAAGATTGAGACCCCCATCTCAGTGTTTGTTTTTGTGTTTGTTTTAATTGAAAGCGTGTGATTAACAGACTTTCCAGGTGATTCTTACTCTTGGTAACACCTGGGGACCACGAGGCTGTGGAAATGCCGCTGGCCTGGCGAGGGTCTGCGTGGGGAGGCCCGCCCGTGGCCCCATGCACAGAGAGGAGACAGTAGGTTGCATCAAGAACATGGATGTCAGAAATCCAGCGGGAGGCGCTCTCCCAGGGAGGGACCCAGGGCACAAGACCCAGCAGTTGTGTGTCCACAAATTCCCGAGGAATCAGCTCGAGGTTACACCGCACTGGCCTTTCCCCTAATCCTACCCCAGAGCCCAACTCAACCTTGGTGATGGAGGTGGTTCTCTCTCCTGGGTACACCTCATGACCAAGGTCCTGAGGAGCTTTACAAACACTTACACATGGTAAATTGAAGTTGAAACTATGGGTGGAGTCCTGTTAATTCTGATGTAGTAAGTGTCAAATGCCCTGGGGGTAGCAGGAAGGTGACCTGGTAAAGACAGAGGAGAAAGAAGAAAATGACCTTATCCCATTCTCTGCCCGTCACAGTACCCCAGCCTGAGGATGGGGTTGAGGGTAGGAGGAGGGAGCTTTACTAAACAGAGCTTTTATATTACTAACTTCATTAATATTTTTATTCACTCAGCCAATACTGGTGGAGACACTCTTGTACAGTGTTGGGGATAAGAAGTGAATGGAAAGCCGGTATCAGTGTTCTCCTGGAGCTGGCATTCCAGTTGAATAAGGGAGATGATAAACTAAGAAGAAATATAAAGTGGAGCCAGGGAATAAAGACGGCATGATCTTGCTATCACTCAGTCTGGTCAGGAAATACCTCTCGGACTGAGAGGGCTGACATTGGAGAAGAAACCCAAATGAAGTCAGGCCTAAATAAATCAGAATGTTATGGCGAGTGTAAGAGTCTGACTTTTATCATCTTTGAACACCCGGGAAATCGATGGGACTTAGCCTGTGATTTCTTTCAAGGGCATGAAGAAACTGACAAAATGATTTTAGCAGGGTGTGTTGGGAAATAGTAAAGTTATGTCCTACTTACAATTTATACAATATGGCTCATTCAATAAAACTGCTGCGTATTTTTGATGCACCTGCATCGTTATAAAAGAAGCCACTCTTGTTTTAAACACAAACAATAAAAAAATACTCTGCTGAGGCTTTTTAAATATCTTTTTTATCACATTTGTGAAATAAGTATAAAATGTTGAATTATACAGCTCCAGTCAAGTTTGTATTCATTTTATAAATAAATACTGTGTGCTTACAGTGTGCTCAGTACTATAATGGGCACTATGGGAAAAAAATATGTTTTAGTCCATGCCTTCAGGAAACTCATTTACAACAAGGGGCACATATAATGGAAGAAACTAGATCTTTTAATTCATTGCATGATTATTTATTAACCTTCAAGGGTCCTAGCATAAGATGACCAAAACCAAAATCGGATAAGAAAGGAAAAACTTTATATCAGCGTGACCTTTTCTCCACCTTCTAGCAGTTAGCAGATAATATATATGTTACCAGGACTTTGGTACTTGATTGGAAAAATGAGACCAAGAGGGAATAATAGTAGGAGGTAAGGTCAGAGATTTACTAGTAGTTCTGAGTTTTTGAAAAGAGATGGCCTAAGGATTCATCAAGGAAACAGGAAAGTAAAGTCTGAGATTGGCAGTCTCTTTATGTAAGGATCATGGTCTTGACACTTTATGTGACTACTGTATGAAGACCAGCTTATATATGTAGTCTCTGCCCTCATGAATCTTACCATATTAAAATTAAAAAAGAAATGCTGCACAAGTAGTTCATATTATGAACATGAGGTCTAGGACCAGAGTCCCTGTAATTAAATCTCAGCTGCTTTGTCCATTGGTTTTATGACTCAATTTTCTCATCTGTAAAGTGGACGTTCATAACAGTCCATAACATAACAGTTCCTACCTCTCAGTATTATGAAGATTAAATGTGTTAATACTCGGAAAGGCCTCAAGAAAATGTATGGAATATTGTCACTGTCCACTCAACATCAGCTAAGGTAACATAATTAGGATCATTTAAAAGATTAGAATGAGATGATACATTTTAATTCATCTGAAGGGTGTATCCAGGGATAAAACTTCAGACTTGGTGGACTGAGGCATGAATTGAGTTTGCCTAACAATGGAAAGAAACCAGTTTTTTTTTTTTTTTTTTTTTTGTCTAAAATTCAATGACACAATGGAAAGTAGAATGAATCTAATGAAGTTAAAAATCAGAGGAGACCATGGAAAGGTTTGAAGCATGGGATAAATCCAGTAAGATGATGCTTTTGAAAGATGACTTTGGTGTCCGTGTGGATAAAGGTTAGAATTGGACAAAGTTAGAAGTGAGGACAACAGTGAGGAAGCAATGAGATAGTTATACACGGTGACATGTTGGTGGGTTACAGAAAAAACATCCCGGAAGGTTGGGCGGGGGGGTGGTTGTTTGCCAGCGGTTGAGATGCAGGAGTTTATGGGGAGAGAAAAGTCACTAGTCATGACCAGATTTCTCAACCAAGCTTCTGCATGGGTGCTGCTGTCTGAGGGAGTCTTGGGGGAAGCTTCGATGAGTGTCAGAAGTCGTTTTGGACCTGATAGTTTTAACTCTGACCTTACAGTTAGTTTTCTCACTCAGCCCCTCGAAACTTCCTGTTGGCTGAATTGTATCTATTCTGTCCCCTACTCCTTGACACCATCTATAGATATCACTAATTACTATATGTTGAAATTCTTGGTAATACTGCTTTTTGGCCTCTGATTTTTATATCAAGTTTCTCCTGCCTGTCTAATCTTTCACACTAGAGAAATTTAGAGGATTTTACTAATAAGGAAATCGTAACATTTTTCCATCTGTGTGACTTTGAGTATGTTAACTTATATAGACACGTTTTGGTTTCCTTATTTCCAACATGGAGAAAATAAAATAATAATCTCTCTCCTTGGTTGGCGAAAATTGAATAAAAAAATTATAAAGTGATTAGAAATCTGTTCTGGCACAATAGCAATGTTAGTTATTAAATATAAACATGAATGTATCTTATTTTTTAATGTAATTGATGTTATTGAGAAATTTGTAGGGGTGCCTGGGCTGGCTCAGTCAGTGGAGCATGTGACTCTTGATCTTGCGGTTGGGACTTTGAGCCCCACGTTGGGTGCAGAGACTACTGAAAAAAATAAAATATTTTTAAAAAAAGAAAAAAGCAACTTGTGAAAATTTGGTAAAACTAATTTAAGCTTAAATGCTAGGGAAAGAAGCGTTTAAAAATTGGATTTATAGAGAACTGATGCTGCAGGATCTGAAAACAGGAGATTAAAACTACTATGGTTTGGATCACAGCAGAGGGGAAAAATTAAGCCAGAATCACAAATGGATTTCATACAAGATAAATAAATGAGGAACTTTATACCCATCCTATACGTAAGCTATACATATTTTAGCCAGGGGACTTGATCTAAAATATATTAAATTTATATGATTTAATTATTATTGAACAATTTAATGTGTATTTATTTTTGAGAGAAAGACAGAGCGTGAGTGAAGTAGGGCAGAGAGAGAGGGACACACAGAATCTGAAGCAGGCCCCAGGCTCTGAGCTATCTGTGCAGAGTCCAATATGGGGCCTGAACCCACCAACCGTGAGATCATGAACTGAGTCAAAGTCAGACACTTAACTGACTGAGCCACCCAGGCGCCCCATGATTTAATTATATTTTAAAGTTTATTGATTTATTTTGAGAGAGAAAGCATGAGCGGAGCAGGGGTGGGGAGTAGGGGAAGGGGAGAGGAGAGAGGGAATCCTAAGCAGTCTCTGCTGGGAGCACAGACATGGGGCTTGATCTCATGAACTTGTGAGATCACGACCTGAGCTGAGAACAAGAGTCCGACACTTAATCAACTGAGCCACCAGGTGCCCCTAATTTAATTACTTCTAAAATTATTGGAAATCGTAAAGAGCAAAGATCTCTCGTTCTACCACTCGTCTTTATCTCCCTCATTCCTGTTCCATCTTTGCCTAATGTTTGTGCAAGTGGTCTTGCTTAGCGTAAAAGTGGGGTGAATTAGATGTAAACATAACAAATAACCCAAGACACGGTGATGCTTGACTTCTGAAACCAATTGTGCATGGAAGAATATGACAATGGAGAACAGACAGTAAATGATGCTACAGGTACAGTGAAAGGCCAGGAGTTTGTGATTAGTTCAACCTATATTCCTATCGGAACTTTCAGCTGGTTACCTACTGGCTGTGCAACTACGGGTCAGTTCATTTAACTACTGCGTCCCTCCGCTCCCTTCCATGCTCCTCCTCCTCCTCTTTCTCTCTCTTTTTCTGTGTGTTCTTTTTCCTCTGCAATGACTGTCTTGCTGAGTTGCTGAGGCAATTTTATGTACACCAAGTTTTGACAAATGGCATTTCTTGGTGATGCTAAAAGAGTTGCTTTTATTTGAAAATATGTAAAAGATTTCAATGTCAAGACAGAGAAAATAGACATAAGATGAAGATTTTTCTGAAAAATATTACTCATAGATTATGTAATTGGAACACTTTTTTACAGTCTATTTTGAAAGTGTTTTTCTAAATCCATCTTTCTTCCTCAAACATGCTGATGACTCATGTAGCAGAGATTTAACAATGCAAATTAGTACACAAAGATTTAATCAGAAAATTCTCTAAGCATACCCATCTATTTTATATAAGAAAAGAAATGAATACATAATCTAATTAAATGTAGAGCCAAACAATTTTTTTTTGGTTTTTTGATTTTACTGACTTCTGAACAACATAGCATTAAAGTTAGAATTAATATCACATTATAACTAAGTCAATTACAAGACCAACAATAACAAAAAACATTAGTTATAATAAAAATATTAATTCTATTCGCATTGAAAATATTGTAGTTTATTTTTTGCCTTGAACAGAATTCTAAGCGCTATAATTATCGGAAGCTTGTTTTGTCAAAAGTGGTATGAAATTTGTTTTCATTCTTTTCAATAAACACTTTGATTTGAATAGATTAAAAAAATTTTTTTAACGTTTATTTATATTTGAGACAGAGAGAGACAGAGCATGAACGGGGGAGGGTCAGAGAGAGGGAGACACAGAATCTGAAGCAGGCTCCAGGCTCTGAGCTGTCAGCACAGAGCCCCACGCGGGGCTCGAACTCACGGACCGCGAGATCATGACCTGAGCCGAAGTCAGCCGCTTAACCGATTGAGCCACCCAGGCACCCCGATTGATTTGAATAGATTTTAAACAAGGTTTTGCATATATATTTTCAATATGTAAAAAATTGGATGAATACTCTGATAATAAAAATAGAAAAGTGTAATTTTGATGAAATCAAATGGAATGAAGTTGAAACATAATATATGTGCATTTTATTGAAAATTCCCAGTTATTATGAATTTTGAGATAATTAAGCCATATAATATAAACTGTGAAGGCAGCAGCAGAAAAAAGCAATTAAACTTACTGTTGTCTACAGTGCAAAGTGTTTGCATCATTATGGGGGTTAGAATAGAGGAAGCAGGAGAGTGTTCATGGATTTCTTTTGGCTGTAGCATCTCCTCACATTTGAGAAATGAACTCTTCAGTGTGACAGTTTTCAAAGCTATTGTCTCACCATACATCTTGTCTCCTTAAGTGCCACACCACGGACAGAACTGCATTATATCCAGGGAGGATGTTATTTACTTTTACAGCAATGGTCGCTCATGGTAACGCTGGCATTTGACCTCATGTGTTTTGATCCCATGTTGAGAATTATATTCTCTACAAAATGTTAAATTTCCATAGGGCTACCATATTTTAACTGAATGTGCTGTAGGTGAGGATCTTTTATGAGAGATTGTTGTATATTACTTTGAAGGAGAAAACAATAATCTGTTCCAAGATCAGCTGAGGTACATTAACATTTACAAGAGTTTCTTTGAGCAGATTCCGAATCCAATTGGACATGCCAAGGGGCGCCTGGGTGGCTCTGTCGGTTGGGCGTCTGACTTCGGCTCAGGTCATGATCTCACGGTTCGTGAGTTCGAGCCCCGCATCAGGCTCTGTGCTGACAGCTCGGAGCCTGGAGCCTGTTTCGGATTCTGTGTCTCCCTCTCTCTCTGCCCCATCCCCACTCACGCTCTGTCTCTCTCTGTCTTAAAAATAAATAAAACACTTTTTTAAAATGTTTTAAAAAATTATGTCCAATTTTAACTACCGGGTCCACACTACTGTGTGGGAAGTGGGTAAGTATGCTTGGGACAGGAGCTGGGGAAGGCTTTTACAGGGCAGATGCAGAAATAAAGCAGCTTGGCTACAGCTCTAGTGGTTGTCGTATTTGGAAAAATCTGGTGGACTATTTGTAATTAATTATCTTCAGCTTTGCTTTCCCCAGCACAAAAGCATACACAGGAATTGACTCTGGCTTAGGTTCCAGTTTGCTTACTTAAGCTACCAAGACATTAGAGCCATATAAGTCTAATTAATCACACATAAGTTGTCTAATTAACACACAGTGAAATTTTTTAAAAAGTGTATTTTTTAATCGTTGTCTTATTTTCAGTTTGGGTAATGTTTTCTTACTTCCTATTTTAAATAAAGAAACTAAACCTTATTCTCTTGGTCCGGGACTTTCTGATTTTTCTGAGAATATCCATTCAGTAGATGTTTATATGGTACTCCTAATATAGATACATGACCATTAAGATTTATATGATTAAGAAATAAAACAAGTGAAAGTTTTACTTATAACTCACCTTTATTTTTTAGTGATATTAGCATATATCTAACTTAAAAGTCTGTACATGTAAAATGACTTTGAATTGAAATCTACAATATTCCATTTTAGGATAGATCAGAAATTGAAAGTAAAGACTGAAAACAAACAACAAAACAAAACAAAACAAAACAAAACAAAAAAAATCCATGCTGCTGAAGGGCTGATGTGTTAAGAAAAAAGACCCAGTGAATTTTACAACGTACCTGCCAGATTTACAGTCTTGGAGTTCACCAGTGGTGTGTCTAAAAAATGGCAGGCAATTGGCTGTATTCTGCCTGGTTATTTTCAACCCTTGTCCATCTTGTTCAGATAGAATGCCTGCCTGGCTTCTAGGCTTATTTTAATACCCTTGAAATACTGAAAGTGATGGCATTCTGCAATTGCTGTCTCATTTCAGTCCAGTGATACTCAAATTTCCCACTCTTCTGATCTCTGTTCCAAGCCTAGTTTCACGACTTTTGGAAAAGAGTAAAAGGAATTCTCTTAGCACAAAGGTAGCATCACTTCCCTTTTAGTGTGATGGCCATGGTTCAGGGCTATGATTATTAATTTCATAGAATTTTCAGTTCCTTGGTCTCCTACTTCTCAAAGTTGGAAATCATTTATGTCATGTCATTAAAAAAAAAAAATACTAACTTCCTGCATGTCTAGCAGTTACAGCACAGATCTGTGCAAATGTAAATTAAGTTTACAGTCCTCAGTGTGCCCTTTCTCTTTTATTTTTTAGGAGAAAAAAATAAAAAGCTGGTTTCTATTTGTGCAGTGCTCAGCTCTTTGCTCTATTGTTCTTTCCTTCTCATCACTGTTAAGTGATGTTGGAAGTAATTACATCCCACCCTCTCTTTTGGCCAGGAAGCAGTTTTCAGATAGAGGACAGCTTGAAAAACGTTCACCATTACACGGAAATCCTGTCTCAATGATACCCTCCGTGTAGTGGTATTAGATTTTCTCCCTGTGCCTGGTGAGAGCAGCTCAGACTACCTGGTTAATCATCTCATGCCTATTAATGTGTTAGCCACACAAATGTGTCTTTATCCTACATTTTATATCCCAAATCAACCTGCCACCCCTGAAACACCTCTAGATCACATTACTGTCTCCCCGGTCTCAATTCCTATAGTGCTTATGCCTGGTGACATTCAGTTTTCACAGGTGTGGAAGATGTCTGGGCAAATGATATCCCAAGACTTCTGTAAAAAAGAGCTACTTCTTAAAGATCCATATGGCTCCTGGAGCTGAGCTATTTGTAAAGTGTTTTGTACAGAGTGTCTCTTAATACATTTTCAATTGAATTTAATTGCACTCAGGAAGCATGGTGTTTTTAATATCACTCACTGGGAACTAAACATTAGAAGTAGGTTAATAAATGAAAATGCCCAAGGCAGTGTTAATTTCCCCTTCCTTCGGGCAATGTGCAAATTCTGCCCTTAATCATATTTTATTGTGCTTGACTATTTGTTTTGGTTTTCCCCGATGGACGGTGAATTTCTGGAGGACATGAGACTGGGGCCTGATTTCTTCTTCTCTCTCTCTGTTTTCTCTTTCTTTATTTCTATATTCATTCCGCACACTGGCACACTGCCTACATGAATGTAGTGTTAAATGCCTCTTGAATGAATGATTAATTTAAATTTTAAGCATGAGTCTAAATATTTAAGTTCTCACTGTGCATTCCATCTGTCATGACTTTGTTTACAACTGAGAGAAGAGCCAGTCAGCAGCACAATTATTAATAAACAGAAGAATGTCTCTTTGCTTCTGTCATCACCTGGATAAATCTGAGTTGGAAAACCTGGCAAGTGACAAATAGAACAAGAGGTGGTCCTTGTCATTCTCCTGAGATTATGGATTCTAGAGACTACTGGAATCTATGGGGGATTCTCTTTTTCTTTAAATCTGCTCCACTCTCCTTGGGTCTTTTTATGTCTTCCTAGGGAGGACAGATCGCCAATCACCACAGTTTATTCTCTTATTCGCATAACAAAGGTTTATAGAATTTCTAGTATTGGCTAGCTGTTATATGGGTCGGGGGGTGACAGCTAGTTTATAACAAGACAATGGTGTCCTCTGCTGTCATGGTCGGTGTAGGTTAGTGACAACCCACATATTTCTGTGGCTTGGTTTATCAGGCCATTACATTACGGCAACAGATACCAGCTCTTTGAAGCAGGTAATAACATCCATATTTCACACAGGAAAAAAGTGAGTCCAAAAGAGTTTCGCAGACTGGGTCGTGGCAGAATACCCAGTTGCTCTGATTTGACTTCTAACCAGTGGAAATTCTGTTTTATTTTATTTCATTACACGATGCCACTTCAGTTTCATGACTGTTTTCTTCAGAGGCTATGGTAGTCTTTTACCATTTTTACTTTCCCATAGTTGGACTAATTTTTATGAGTTGGTACTTTTTCCCCCCAAATGCCTTGTCTTTAATTGTGTTCTGAATGCCTATGTTAATAGATATTTGAGATGTATGGATGAGTGAAAACAGGCAAATGACAAATAGACAATCAGGTGAATACAAGGATTTAAAAGAAAAATCCACATCAATACATACTATAATAGATGCATAGAGGAGTAAAACAAACACTGACCGGATATGATGTTAATTGAAAAGTAGTAGCAACGACAGTGACTTCACCACGAAGAAATGAATGAATGTATGCCATATGCGTTCACTGCTTCATTTTATCCTCACTCAATCTTGTGCTATTAGTATTGTGATTCTCACTGGCTTCCTAAGAATCTTGCCGATGCAGAGATCTTAGTTTACTCGTTTTAACAAAGCCTACAATATGAATAACCACAGGGGTGCCTGGTAGGCTCAGTCTGTTAAGCATCTCGATTTCACCTCAGGTCACGAACTCCTGGTTCTGAGATCAAGCCCCACGTGGAGCTCCTTACTGACAGTGTGAAGCCTGCTTGGGATTCTCTCTTTCTTCTCTCTCTGCCTCTCCCCGCCTCGTTCTCTCTGTCTCTGTCTCTCTCTCAAAATCAATAATAATAATAAAAAAAGAATAACGACAACACCTCAAACCTTTGGTACAAGTAATATTTATTAAGGGATTTTAAGACTCAGGCTATGTATTTTGTTTTAATCCCGTGATTTACTGCACTTTCCTTTATTACTTAGCCAGGTGTTCTGTACATGGCAGTTTCCTATATTCTGCTAATGTATATTTCCATTAAACAAAAGTGGAAACCATGTTGGATGTATGAATTTTTTTTTCATAAAGCTCTGATTCTGAAAAGGCAGAAATAAAACATGTGACAAAATGATATAAAGGGCCAAAGCATTTATATGTCCAGGGGTTGGGCAACATTAACATGATGATTGATTTTACGAGTCAACCGGATACAGGTAAGGGATGGCCAGATATCTGGTATAACATTATTTCTGAGTGTGTCTGTGGTAGTGTTTTCAGAAGAGATTAGTGTTTGCATTGGTAGACTGAGTAAGGAAGATCGCCTTTACCAAAGTGGGTGGGCATCACCCAATTGTCTGAGAGCCTGGATAGAACAAAGAGGCGGAGGAAAAGCAAATTTCTCTCTGCTTGAGTTGAGACATCCTTCTTCTCCAACCCTCTGACACTGGTACTCTTGGTTCTAAGAACTTGGATGGAGACTCACACACCTGGTTCTTAGGCCTTTAGACTTATAGACTGAATTACACCACTGGTGTTCCTGGTTTTCCAGTTAATAGTTGTCAGATGCTGGGCTTCTTTGTCTCTACAATCACATGAGCAGATACCATATAATCTCTTTCTCTCTCGATCTCTCTCTTCCCCTCTTCAGATATACGCAAGTATTGCCTCTTCTCTTCTGTGTTATTGGATAAGAAGTATTATTATTTGATTTATCCAAATGGAAATAATAAAAAGGTGAAGATCTTAAACTACTATATTCTCCTTGAAGTTAAATCTATTTTTACTGTTCCTTTTTTTTTTCCAGTACAAGATATGTTCACTATAAATCATTCTCAATCAGAATAAAATAGTTCATACTTGGGCAGGTATACCTCACAATATTGGAACGAATACCCATAATTCTCTAAAAAAATCACATATTTTTACATTATTATTTATTTATTTTGAGAGAGAGAGAGAGAAAGAGAGAGAGAGAGAGCAGGGGAGGGGCAGAGAGAGAGGGAGACAGAGAATCCCAAGCAGGGATTATGTTATTTCTTCCAAAACAAATCTACCTCTAATTTTCACAGATTTTTCCCTACTTATTTACCACTTCTTTTGTAACCTGGATCAAAGTATAAATAACCAAGTGTTCTATTTCACATTCTATGTGAAATTTCTTTATCTGAATGGCCTGATGAGAGCAGAAAATCTTTATCTTGATAGATTTCTTTTTTTTTTTTTTAATGTTTATTTATTTGTTGAGAGAGAGAGAGAGAGAGAGAGAGTGAGTGGGGCAGGGGCAGAGAGAGGGAAAGAGAGAATACCAAGCAGGCTCCAAGTTGTCAGTGCAGAGACAGACTCCATCTCAGGAGGGCCTCAGTCTCTCAAACTGTGACGTCATGACCTGAGCCCAAATCAAGAGCCGGCCACTTAACTAACTGAGTCACCCAGGTGCCCCTTGATAGATATATTTATCTGAAAATCCTGTAATTGGTAAAGAACCAAAAATTATTATAAAAAAATAGGTATCAAGGAATTAGCTTTGCCTATATATTTTTTTCTGGTTTCTTACTCCTTCCCTTCTCCCCCACTTTTCCTCAAGGTTGAACTTTCCTGCAACAAGGAACTAACAAACGATACTCAGACAGCTTAGCGGATGTGAATATGGTTCCCAACTCCTGTCAATTCTCATTCCAAAAAACCCCTTTGATCTGTCTTTTTGCATTCCAGTGTCTGCACTCTAACATTTAAGATTCCCTTAACCCCAACACACGAATATCTATTGCCTTTCAAATCAAGTCCCAGTGCCTTGAGCTTGTGCTCAAACATCTCTTTGAACTTGCATCACTTGTATTTCTGGTCTAAAGGCATCTTTTATTCAAACTATACCATTCGTTTTTCTTGATATTCTGAATTTTGGCTTTTTTATTTTTTCTAAATTGAACAATCTTGCTTAATTTTCACATTTGCATCTTAATTCTTTCTTTTTTAAAGATTTTATTTTTAAGTAATCTCTACCCCCAACATGGGGCTCAAATCCATAATCCCGAGATCAAGAGTCACATTTTCAACCAACTAAGCAAGCCAAGTACCCTGCATCATATTTATTTCTTTTCATATGTTTCCCCTTCCACCTAGATTGCAAGAGTTTGGACAGATAACCTGTCTTCAACTCTCCCTGGAGGCATTTCACCTCATTCTAGTAAAGATAGTTGATTGGGGTTTGATATCTGTATAAATAAAACAAAGGCTAGGAGTGCCAGGATGGCTCAGTTGGTTAAGCGTCCAACTGTTGACTTAGGCTCAGGTCACGATCTCATGGGTCATGAGATTGAGTCCCACATTGGGCTCTATGCTGATGGTGTGGAGCCTGCTTGGGATTCTCTCTCTCCCTCTCTGACCCTTCCCCACTCACACATGTTCTTTCTCTCTTTCAATATAAACATTAAAAAAAATTAAAAAAAAGATAGCTACCAAGATGGTCCTGCACACCCAATTTCAATGTCTGAGGAGGGGGGCTTTTGTCCATGACGAACCAATGCTCTGGACACCAGCTGGTGTCCTGCAGCTAAATTAAATCCTGACACTTTCTATCCGAAGAGAACAATAGATTCCACAGACTAAGGGCTCATTCCTATTAGGCTACCTCCCCCCAACTTCCAATGCCAATCACAAGCCTAGGTTGTCACCTCTGCTCCTGACCATTTGGCTATAGATTGGAGATTCTTATGACCTTCCAGTTTGATTAATTTGCTAGAGACTCAGAGAAACACTTAACTTACCTGATCACTGTTTTTGTTTTTGTTTTTGTTTTTGTTTTTGCAAAGGGTATTAAAAGATATAAGTCAACAGCCAGATGAAGAGACACACAGAGGAAGGTATGTGGGAAGGGGTGTGGAGCTTCCATGCCCTCTCTGAGAGTATCACTCTCCCTGTATCTCCACATGTTCACTAAACCTGGAACCTTATGTCCTTCTGGGATTTATGGAGGCTTCACTACATAAGCATCTCTCATTAAATCATTGGTCCAGTCTCTCTTCCATGGTTAAGGGGGTAGAACTGAACTTGGCTGTTTCCCCTGGTGGCAAGACTTTGGGTACATTCCCAAAAGTCACCTCATTAACGTATCAAAATACACCATCCCTCTCATCACTTAGGAAATTCCAAGAATTTCAGGAAACCTGAGCTAGAGACAGGGATGAAGACCAAATATATATTTCTTATTGTAAGTCACAATACCACAGCCACTTTAATGTGGCACAAACACTTTTTTGTAGGCCATTCATTATTTTATTCAATAAACATTAAAGTCGAATAATGGAATTCCATGTTAAAAGAGAAAGAAGATGTTGTCCAGAAAGCTAAAAATCTTTACCATATTCCAATCTCCCAAGCATTTCTTCCTTATCAGTTGGAATTGGTAAGTGGTTTTTGTCAGTGGTTATTTCTAGCATTTTATACTGTTTCTATGAACAGTTGGGATTCCATTTGACTATGAGTCACAGAAATCCTGTCAATTCCTCCAACTGAGTAGAAGAATTTTGTTTTGTTTTGTTTTGTTTTTCCCCCTCACGGAGCTAGAAGTCTGGAGGTGGTCAAGGGGAAGGACGCTAAGGCATTTCTGGCCTTTTCTTCAAGGTTGCCAGATGCCTGCTGTAGCCATCATGACTGGCTGTCGTGTCCACGTTTCAGCAAGAAAAACAGAGAAAAACAAGAAAAAGAGATGACATTTATGCCCCAAAAGGAAAAAAAAAAAAAAAAAAGAAAAGAAGTCCTAGAGGTTCACAGCTGACTTCTTATTTCTCCTGATTAGAATATGGGGTGTGACCACTTTGAACTGCAACGAAGGTTGAGGAATGTCATTTCTCAATGTATAAATTGCTACACGGAACAAATCAATTTTGTTAGTAAAGGAGAAAAGGGGTCAGTGGATATTTTATAAGAGATATTTTAGTAGAGTCCACCTACTCTAATTTTGAACTTTTCTTTTGTAATTAAATGTATGGTCAAATGGATTAACACCAATATGCAAAAGTCAAAGAGGGTCCTAAAGCTTATTAACATTAAGCGAAGTGATTGTATCAAACTAGGCTTGTAGCATATTTTTTAAGCTTTTTTTTTTTTTTAGAACAGTTTTAAGTTTAAAGCAAAATTGAGCAGGAAGTGCGGAGTTCCCGTACCTCCATCTCCATACACAGCCCCTTTCTCAGGAGCAACGTCCTCCATTCTGCTCCAGAATGGTACATTTCTCACAACCGATGAAAGCACATCGGCACATTGTTCCGAAACAACCCTATAGTTTACGAAAGCGTCACGCCTGGTGGTGTGCATTCCGTGGATTTTCGTAAGTGAATAATGACATGTGTCCACAATGATAATACCATACTGAGTCGTTTCACTGCCCTAATTATCTCCTGTAGACTTATTGATCACTCCTTCCTACCAAATCCCTGGGAACCCCTGATATTTTTACTGTCTCCATAGTTTCCCCTTTTTCAGAATGTCATAGAGTTGAAATTATACCGTATATCGTTTTTCAGTTGGGTTTCCTTCACTTAGTAAGATGCATTTAAGTTTCTTCTATGTGTTCTCATGGCTTGATAGCTCATTTCTTTTTAACACTGAATTATATTCTGTTGTCTGGTTGGACCACAGTTTATTCGTCTGTCACCTGCTGAGGGACAAACTTGGTTGCTTCCAAGTTTTGGCAATTATGAAACAAGCTGCTGTAAACATGCTTGTTCAGGTTACCAAGCAGCATAATGCTGGCTCATGTGGCAAGTACATATTTAGTTTGTAAAAATTGCTACCTTGCTGTATTATATGTTAAATATAACTTTAAGGGACTCTGAGTGTTGTCATTGTCTGATATGCATGCAGGGAGTAAGCTCCATATCTAATCACTGGGTGGAAATTTCTTGAGTTATGTGAAAATCCCAAATTGAATTTTTCCGGCTTATGCTACAGTCTCATGATTCAGGAAGTGTCTAGGCATTTCCACATATTTTATGTAAGGGGTTCGATGTATCATCCCAGCATATCATATACAGGGAAATCACTTTGAGATACAAGTGTGCTACAATTTGTCCCAGCTCTCATATTTAAATAATATTGCTATAGAACATCTAATTACATATTCCTCAGTGGTATCTTAATTTCTATCTCCCTGAAGTTTTGCATCATAAAGTATTTCACTGAATTACATAAATAAAGGTAAACAGTATATCACCAAGGAAATTGTATGAAATAAAATTTACACATGTAAATTTCTCACTGTTGTTAGAATGGAGCAAAATGCATTTGATTTCAAGATGTTCAAGCATATTGTTGCAGGGGTTCAGTACATACTGATTCAAACTGTACATCAGCAAAAAACATGCTGTTCAGAAATGACCATGTTCACTGATGGATTCCTATACCTGTGTCAAGATGCAAAGTAAGGACCGGTGTTGAAATATAGCAAAAATATTTATGGGTGTTTTGGTTGTATTTTTCTACCTCATTTCAGTGCTATCGTGTGGGGAGATATGAAACTATAATGGCTTTTTTAAATAGTGAAATATTTGGTCTAGTTACAGGGTTAAAATTTTTCATGTTCTCTGTTGGAAATCAAAAGTCATGATTTCTTTCTCAGCAGTAATTTGGGATTTTTAAATTGCTTTTCATTTATTTTTCTAATTAAAAAAAATTCTAATGTTTATTTATTTTTGAGAGAAAGGGAGAGAGACAGAGTGCGAGCAGGGGAGTTGCAGAGAGAGACGGAGACACAGAATCCAAAGCAGGCTCCAGGCTCCGAGCTGTCAGCACAGAGCCCGAGGTGGGGCTCGAACTCATGAACTGTGAGATCATGACCTGAGTTGGAGTTGGACGCTTAACCAACTGAGCCACCCAGGTGCCCCTCTAATTTTTAATATATACTTAATTTAAACAATTAGAATGATATTTCAAACCCACCCCAATTCAACCACAGTGGTAGAAATAAATACTCTTAACAGCTTGTGATGAATTCTAACAGTGTTTTCTGTACAGACACATATACGTATTCACATATACACACACAAAGAGTTTAGGTATTTTTTACATGTTGTGACCTGAAACCTTGGATTAAAAATATACTGTGGAGGTCTTTCTATTTTATGACCAAATGTTTTATGTAAACATCATTTTCACATATATGAATATCTCTTGATTTATGTGAGTATTATCTATAAATGGACATGATGTTGACACCAATTTCTTTGACTATATATTCTTAGACTAACATTTAGTTTTAAAGGTACTTGTACTTTGTCAGAAAGATACTCAGAACTATAATCATTCATCAAAACATCTATATGTTTTAAAATTTGATGGATAACAACAAATCAGCCTGTACATGATTACATTAAATTTTAGCCACTAAAAGAGTAAAAAATAGACCTTCCATACACCTTCTACCCACCCTAGGCTGGCTGGATATTGTCAACAGTATTATTTTTGTTAACTTTGCAGGTAGAATATTATCCGTAAATTGTATTTCAATTTTCATTTCCATAATTATGATTTATTTTTGAGCATCATTATTTTTATTTACTTTTTTAAATATTGGTTTTTGAGAGAGAGACAGTGCGAGCAGGGGGAGGGGCAGAGAGAGAAGGGAAACGAGGATCTGAAGCAGGCTCGGAGCTAACAGCAGACAGCCCCATGCGGGGCTCTGACTCACAGCGAGGTCATGACCTGAGCCCAACACTTAACCGACTGAGCCACCAGGCGCTCCTATTTTTATTTGCTTTTGTTTTTCTGTGACTTGCTTACTCATTTCTTTGCTCATATAATAGTGTTTTTTGTTTGTTTGTTTTTTGTTTTTTTACTTTTTCATACTGCTACTATCATGAATATTAGCCATTATCTGATTCTGTGGTTTTGTCATATCAACTTTTACATAGTGTCTTTCCATAAGAAAAACACACTGTGGTTTATATTTCAGGTTAATAACAGTATGCTAAATTTAAGAGTAGACACTATAATGGAAAGTATATTTTCAAGCAATTCATTCATACAACAAATACTCAGAATCATTTTTATCAAAAACCCATTGGCCTATAGGTTACAGATAACACTGCAAAAGAATGCCCCTTAATTTTAAGGAGACATACTGTCTTTCTCTGTCTCAAAAAAATAAATAAAGGTTAAAAAAATTTAAAAAAAAGGGGCGCCTGGGTGGCTCAGTCGGTTGAGCGGCCGACTTCGGCTCAAGTCATGATCTCAGGGTCTGTAAATTCAAGCCCCACATCAGGCTCTGTGCTGACAGCTCAGAGCCTGGAGCCTATTTCGGATTCTGTGTCTCCCTCTCTCTCTCTGACCCTCCCCCATTCATGCTCTGTCTCTCTCTGTCTCGAAAAAATAAATAAAGGTTAAAAAAATTAAAAAAATAAATAAATAAAAAGGAGACCTTGATATCATGAGGAAAACCTAGAATGAAACCAATGAACCTACTGACCTCAGGTAGAGGACTGAGGGATTGTAACGAGAATACATAGAGAGGACACTTACTGTACCAGAGAGGAGCGTGGGCCAGGATAAAGATTCAGAACAACATCCTGAAGGAGACATTTTCGCAAAAATACAATGAATATTCAATGTGATCCAGTCATATTTTCGTAATTCTGAAAGCAGTTCAGCACCTTGCCATTTCTGTAATAACTATTAAAAGGTCTTACAATTGTTTGTAAAATTATTTTTGTTATTGGAATGTCAATTTTTTTAGAAAAATAAGAAATTGCATAAATAAAGTGCATTCAAATTATTAAAAAATATTAAAGATAAGCATTACAATTGGGGAAGTTTTTTGATGTTTATTTCTTTATTTTGAGAAAAAAAGAGGGTGGGAGAGGGGCAGAGAGAGAGGATCCCAAGCAGCCTCTGTGCTATCAGTGCAGAGCCCAATGCGGGACTGGATCCCACGAATCATGAGATCATGACCTGAGCTTTAATCCAGAGTCAGATGCTTAACCAACTGAACCACCCAGGCACCCCTGGAATATTTTTAAACAACACGAAAAGTAAGCAAAAATTACTTTGACGAAAAAATCACAAGTTTTTTGTTTCGTTTTGTTTTGTTTTCGTTTTTGTTTTAAAAATTGGGGATTTTCTAAGTGGGCAATTAAAATATGTATATGACTGGGCACCTGGGTGGCTCAGTTGGTTAAGCATCTAATTCTTGATTTCGGCTCAGGTCAGGATCGAGGGGTCATGGGATCGAGCCCATCATCAGGCTTTGTGCTGAGCGTGGAGCTTGGTTGGGATTCTCTCTCTCTGCCTCTACCCCTTTCCCCCGGCTCCTGTGCTCTCGTTCTAAAATAAATAAAGTGAAAAAAATTTTTAAAAGATGTATATGAGTAACTGGTAGAAGAAATTCAAAGCATAAGTGAGTTAAAAGTAAGTGTAATTTTCAGCAACTTCAACGATCTATTTCACAATTATTTTGTGATACAAAGATCTTTAGAAGGTATTATTAGAACAATACCTTTATTAGAAAAAAAAAGTCTTAGCATCACGAAGCTACATTACTACATACCAGTATCTATATTTATAAATGCATCTCCTGAATTATTACCACTGATAAGGTGACTAACACTTTGGACTCTTCTGAAGAAATATAAAATAAATTCTTAGAGAATGGGAGTGGAATCATGATATCATGTAAATTAACTGAGTGTGTGCATTCTTTAATTTGTGAATATATGCAAATAAATCTATATAAACACCATCTCAAATCTATAACAGTTAATTGCGTGTGGAGCAGAACTGAATATTATCCATTCTGAATCTGATACAGAGAATTTGATATAGAATTATATTATTTCACATTCTACTGATGCTGAGTTTCAATAAACAACTAAATTCTGAAGGTGTTATTTACATTTATAGTGCTGATAAAATAAATTATTACTGAAGAAGAAAATAATTTTAGCTTAAATTAATTTAAAGACTAAGCACAAAACAAATAATAACTCCTAATATTCTCATACTCCCTAGGAAACTAAAATCTGTGGACACATGCAATACAAATAAGACAGAGTTGCATGACTAGATGGTGACATAGGCCTGGGAAGTCAATCAAATCAGATATTCAGACCTCATGTGCATTACGCATATTCCTTTTTCTGAGAAAATATGACATTTTTGGCAAGACATAGAATAATCTGTTCGCTCCTTATGGTCCCGTACTAAACTGAACAGTAAGTGATTGAAATATGGTGTCTCTGTTTATAAGTATTTTGAGGATTAAAACTAACTCAATTCAGGCAATTTATTAAGCAGGGATCATAATTTATGAAGGAGAAATAGAGGTGACGTATAGATAAACTTGGATAGGCTCACTTCCTCTCCACACAACATCTTTTGGAAACAAACGTTTGAAACCTATGGGGGGTTATAATGGATGTAACAATCATAAAACTTTGACTTGGGTTCCTCTTAAAATGTGTTTGGAGATAGAGTTCTGAATTAATTAACTAGGTAAAAGCATGACTCAGATAACATTTGAATCAGCTCCTCGATCTTCCTCAACAGTTTGATTTAACAATTTTTCTCCTTCTGTCTGAAAGATTAACTGTGCTTAATATTTCCCAGCAAATTAGTCATCACATTTTTGTTGGATTTGGGTTTTATTTTTGTCTTTCAGGTGCATAAATCACACAGCTTATTAGCTGGAGAAGTCTTTGATGTCTTTAATGAACTCCAAGTTTGAAAACTGAAAATGAAATCAGATCGGCAGGCCTACTTCTGAAGATTTTTAAAATATTCTCTGGTAAGGAAGGAAAGTTGAAAAGATGGTCATTTGGCAATGCTGCCTTCAGAGAAATATGTCTCGCTGAAAAATGTGTGCCTTAGTACTTGGAAATGTGTTTGATAAATAGTCTGCTTTCATCAAAGATGTGCCTCATGTCTGCTGCCATGTCTAGAATTTGAAAACTGAAGTTGACAGCTTGCCAAACATCCGCCATCATTAAAATATTAACATATGTTTCTTAGGGTGCTGTTAAATAACCATAACTGAAATTACCTAATATACATACATAGGTACATACAAAACTGATAACCACCTTTTGTGATGTATAAGTTATTCAGATAAATATTTGAGTTAAACAAAATAAAATATAAAATATATAGTATACCTCAGTTCATTTTAAAATTGAGTAGGATATTATATTAATCTTTCCCATGTTTTCTAAGCTTTTTTAAAAATGAAAATCACAGAGACGTAAAACATAGAAAACATCAGAGGCACCTGGGTGGCTCAGTTGGTTGTGTTCCAACTCTTGATTTTGGCTGAGATCTTGATCTCATAGTCATGACATTGGCCTGTGTAGGGCTCCGTGCTGAGTATGGAGCCTGCTTACGATTCTCTCCCTTCCTCTCCCTCTGCCCCTCCCTCACTTGCACTCTCTCTTTCTCTCTCTCCCTGGCTCTCAAGAAAAAAATAAAGAAAAAATTTAAAAAAAGAAATAAAACTTAGAAAACATCAGTAATAATCTAGCATCATTCCTGAACAACCTCTGTGCAGCTCTGGGAACTAGACATAAGTGCCCAATGGGCACCAAGAGTATGAATATGGCCTAGAAGACAAATAATTCAGCCTGGTTTTAGTCACAAAGTGGCTCTTTCTACATCAAGCATTTCCATAGCAAACATCAAACTAGCAAACAAAATAAAGAAACAAACGAAACTTGAAAACCTGGAATCGATGGAGTCCAGTGATTCTCAAAGTGGCTGTACAATGGAGTCATCCTGGGACATTTTTTAAATTACTCAGGCCTGGTTGCCCACCTCCAGTGGTTCAAACTGGGTTGATCTTGGTTGTATCCCAGACATTTGTGTGCCTTTTCAGATTAGAAAATATTTGTAATTGGAGGTTGCCATTAAGTACTAATCCCATCTGAACTTTCTTATTTTTCAAATAGGACCAGAGACATTTCAGTAGACAACAAAAATAAATATACATAATACAAGAAGAAAGAAAGAAAGAAAGAAAGAAAGAAAGAAAGAAAGAAAGAAAGAAAAGAAGGAAGGAAAGAAGAAACTGAGTTCACACACTCACATTAATTGAAATAAAATGAGTTAAAAATAAAACTAATTCAAACTTGACAGTTTATAAGTAGGAAAATAAAATCAGATAATGTAAAGGGCTTAGCCACTAACAAATTTGACAGAAGTTGGGAAAAAAAAAGATACCTGATAATAGCCATCTGGGATCATTTCACATATTGTAATTATGGCAATCTCCTCTAAATTAGGTTTATTTTATTATCTTCCTGTCTTTTCTTTGTCTGCAGTCCTGGGACACAAGGGCTATTGAAAAAAAATTATATATAATTATTGCAGTACTATCTGTAACGTGAGAAGGAGGGGCTATTAAAGTAAAGACCCCAGGGGCGCCTGGGTGGCGCAGTCGGTTAAGCGTCCGACTTCAGCCAGGTCACGATCTCGCGGTCCGTGGGTTCGAGCCCTGCATCGGGCTCTGGGCTGATGGCTCAGAGCCTGGAGCCTGTTTCCGATTCTGTGTCTCCCTCTCTCTCTGCCCCTCCCCCGTTCATGCTCTGTCTCTCTGTCCCAAAAATAAAAAAAAACAAAACAAAACAAAAAAAAAACGTTGAGAAAAAAAAAAATTAAAAAAAAAAAAAAAAAAAAGTAAAGACCCCAGCCCATTCTCCCAGATTAAATAAATATGTGTCCTTCTCAGGGTCAGAGAAGGATAGATGCTCAAGAACCTCTCACAGGCTTTGCTGCTGTTCATAGCTGGTACTAAATGTGCTTAGTACTCACCCTCTTACACTCACACAAAGGAACGTGGGGGATTGCTCTATTTTTCCGTAGAACATAAGAAGTTTCGACTCCAAATTCTTAGGATATGATGGGCTGTAGCTCACGGTTCCTGGAAGGTTAGGCTGATGTTTGGACAGCAGGTCTCCTCAAACATTAATCTTAATAAGAATCACAGCGGGAGCTTGATACAATGTTAATGCTGACTCACTAGTTATGGGATGGAGGCTGAGATTCTGTATTTCGAACATAGTCCCAAGTGATGCCAATGGTACCGGCACGTGGACCAGACTTTGGAAGGAAATGGTTTCTTTGTCAGCAGTCCAAAGACGTCGTGCGGTTCGGTTCACATTCAGGTCCGTGCTTCAGCACTGTCGCCTGTGTGACAGAGCACACATCCACACCTCCTTGGGCATGCCTTATCATCACCCTAGATCGAGAGTCTTCAAACTTTCCTGCGCAATAATTAAGCAACTCCTCCCATCATAGTCTTGTTAAGATCGTGGGACATGATGGACATTGTACAGTCTAACACTCCGGAGCATATGGCCAGTGGTTGCTGGTGATGAAGTAGGACTGGCTCATCTAAACTGTACTGAACGATCCACTGTCAGGGGACAGACACAGAGGAAAAATGAGCAGATCAGCAACTGCTCTGATGTGGCCCCTGAAAACCAGCTAGATTTCTCTAGGGTGTCAGAGTAGAGGATGCCCACCAGGTTGTGGGGAAAGGTGAAACCTGCTCCACAAAAAGTGTCCCTGGCATAGGGATCCTAGGATGGACATGTGCCAGGCATGTGGCATAGGCCTCATCAGTCATGGTGACTAGACTGTGCACATGCTCTATGTCTCTCATTGGTCACCTGTTTCATCTTTCCACCATCAGAGGAAGTACTGGGTATTCTTTTGAAGGGAACCTTGAGAGCTACTTCTCATGTACTTGAGGGTTTTCCTCTTTCAAGACGACATCAAATTGGGCAACGAGGGAAACACGTGCCAGTAGAAATGGAGGTTTCAGGAAGATACATATTTGAATTGCTTTGGGCCCGAGTGTGGCCAGCATCTCCAGGGATAAACTTGAGGGCCAACAAAATAAATGTGGGGGTTGCTATAGTAACCCTACGAGTTGGGGCCAGTGCTGAGACAGGGGCTGGGCCTGGAGACTGGAGGGTGAACCTATAGGGTAGGCATCAGAAAGGAACATAGGGGCAAAGGGCTGAGCAAATATGCAGATGATACCTGGGACCCATTATGGTCACTCTGTTCAATAGAGGACACAGTCTTCAAGTCAATGACACTCTCCTTCCTGAGCCATCGTTGGTTGAGGCAGCTTCAGGGAATCAGTCCCTCTCTCTCCATCCAGCTTAGGTGAGGGACAACACAGAACAAAGGGGGAAATGGGAGTATCCTTCACAGAACAGCTTCCAGACTGGTCTTAGGAAGGGGGAAGTTTCATGAGGGGAAACCCAGGAGAGATGTCACCGGCTCTCTCTCTCCAGAACCACTGGTATGCCCTGGGATCTGGGAGATGGATGGAGGGAAACCTGGGGTCTTCTAGAGCACCAGAAAGAACAGGCGTTGAGTTATTTACACAGGCTAGGATGTTCTCCATCTTCTTAATGCAATAGTTAGGACAATAATCAATATTGCTTGATGATACCCTCAAGTTACAGCCCTACCTTAAGGCAGCCTTTCCAAGGAAACAGCTCTGGGAGAAGGAAGCCCAAGGGGATCCTCTCGTGGATAAAGAGTTTAACCCTAGTTGCCTTTCTAACTTCTAACCCACAAGGTTTTTGAAAAATATCAAGACGTTATTAGTTATATATACAGGATAGAAATACTTATTTAATGTCTTGGAGATCTGTGTGCCAAATATGGAAATTAAGAGAATGTTCTTTATGTTTAGGAACCTATTATATTTTCAGAAATTAAATACATCATGGGAAGCAGATCCTCCTTTTTACATACTGTCCTGTGCTGTAATATGTTCCCATTTCTTCTCGTAGACCACGGTCATTGATATTATCCCCAATACTTGATAATAACAACACTTTACAACAATAGTACCTGTCACTTTTACCAGGATTGAAGATCCAAAAGAAAAGAAGATCTTTATCTGTGTAGAAAAATCGGATTGTATTTATACAATAAGTAACTAATGAGAACCAGATCATAAACAGTATGCAAAAAATTGGTGCATTGCATGTTAACTGATGAAGAATAACCACATTCTTATGAGTCAGAGTTTTTAGATGAATTTTTTCATATTTTTTGTCTTTAGTTATATGACCTTTGCTCTCTTTTTATTCCCCTTCACTGTTTCTAATGAAAACCTTAGCTTCTACATTAAGGTTAATGAATTTTTAAGTGTTACCAAAGAAAAAGGAATTTGATGGGGCGCCTGGGTGGCTCAGTAAGTTAAGCATCTGATTTCGGCTCAGGTCATGATCTCACAGTTCCCAGGTTTGAACCCTGTGGTGTCGGGATCTGTGCTGACAGCTCAGAGCCTGGAGCCTGCTTCACATTCTGTGTCTCTCTCTCACTCTGCCCCTCCCCCAGTCGTATTCTGTCTCTCTCTCAGAAATAAATAAAACATTAAAAAAATTAGAAACATTATTCTATACTTATACAATGTCAAACTTATAATGTAATAATTTGATTTAATTATGATACCCATTACTCTCTTCAATGACAATAAAGTTTGAACCATACAAAACTGTCATCATCGTGAGTCAAAAGGGTTGAATATATTAATAACTTTTGATTACTAATTCCAAAGGAAGACTTTAGGAAAATGAGATCAGTCATTTGGTTAGTAAATAGAATTGTCTCTATTTTGTAATCTATTTTACTTTAAAACATGTCCTGATACTTGTTATGCAAATTTCTCCTGTAAAAGACCTTAATGACATTCAGTTCCTGTGTTTTCCTCTGTGAGACATTAGAGGAAAATGACCTTGTTTTCCTCTATGCCAAATAAAAATGCTAACAGAATATTTTACATACCAGCTGTCAATAAACAAATGATGCATATGTCCTTTATCAATGCCTTTCTTGTTCTTTCAACAGATTCCAGGGATTTGATATCAGTCTTGGGAGATTCGTACTGAAGAAGTTTGGAGCATGACTTTGCCAGAGAGCCCCGGATGGCTGTGAGCAACAAAAGAGGTGCAAAAGGGAAAACTACTAACCGGTAACCCTCTAGAATTCGCCCCAAGGGACCTGAGAGGTTCCCTGGGTACTAACAATAAAAAGAAAATAAATATAATAAAATATTTATATATTTTATTTATAATATATACGTATATTTTATTTATAAAAAATAAAGTAAAATAAATAAAAATAAAAAATATTTTTGTAAATCTAAATAAGGCCCCCAGATACAGGAGCGTACTTGGCCCCTGTGTATTTTTACTGTTATTCTTGAAAGTTTTCAACTTTCTGAATAAAATATTCTTCTTAAAACCTCTAAGGGACTTTAAACTATTACCCATGCATGGTAGTATTCATTTACAATATTTTCATTTAAATGTATTACTTTCATGTTCTTTGTCCTTTATGTTGATTCTTCATAACCATAGTAATTCACCCAGGGAATTTTTATGGTTTGATAATGACGAATGAACATTATTAAGGGCAGCTAATGCTACTGGTATTCTTAACAACCACCTAGGTGTGTCCTTCTTATAAGGCTCTAATGCTCACACTGTTGTGTTTTGTAACCTAAGTAGTGAGGTAAAAAATTACTGCGTAACACGATCGGACAGCTTCATTGGTTTTAGGCAGTGAATTGCTCCAAACATTGCTAAGCTCAGGAAATTCTCATTCTATTTTTAGAAAAAAAAATGTTCACAAAGGGACAAATACCAAGTTAGTGACTAAATGGGAAGAAAATGTTCTGGAAGCAAGAATAGAGTAAATGACTTACTAGGCTCCTTATCATGTCCTAAATTGCCACATTTAGCCAGCATTGGAGATGAAAGGAAGGCCACAATGGATGAGACGAACAGACAATTCTCAGAGATAGAGATTTAAAATCCAGCAAGGCCTGCCCTCAATGCATTCAGTAAATAAATACTTCTTGGGAGCTAAGTTTACAGGGGGTCAGGGCACAAGAAAAAAAGAGTTCTTTCCTAACTCAGAGAAGTTGAGCCAAGTGGTTAGTCTTGCTGAAGCAAGCCCACTATACAATAGTCTCATTTCTGTGGGGAAGGGCACACTGTGGTGTAACCACCCAAAAGTACTGAGGCTATGGACACAAAGTGGCATTTGAGGAGAAACGGGAAAGCTGCGTAGGCATTTCTGCCGCACGCGTCGTAGTGATGTTTTTTATACAGAAGAAGCCATGTGTGCAAATACAGGAATGAGGGATGGCTGGCTGTGCGTAAACGTGTGCAGTGAGACAGGCGAGTGGTTGAAGTTGAGGCAACAACCAGAGGTATTCGCACAGGTCCCTTGCTAAATTTGCATGCATTATCTCCTTTCATTCTAACAGTTATCCTGTGAAATAGGTACCATCCTGCCGTCCGTTTTGCGGTAAGGGAAACAGGCTGAAACGTTTAACATGATCCCAGTGGTGAAACTGTAGTTGAATTCATACCCTCAGATGTCAGAGTCCTTAAACACTAACTCGAATCATGAAAGTGCTTGTATGGCAATTAAGTAAGCAGATTTTATTTTATCCTGTCACAGAGCAGCAAACTGGCTCTGCAGAGGGCCAGGTAGTAAACATTTTAGGCTTACATATGTCCCTCGTGAGTAAATTCCACTTGTAAATTTCTCTCTTCCTCCTCCTGTTCCTTCTTCCCTTCAAGACTATAAAAAACATGCTTAGGTCGTAGGATGTGCAATAAGCTATCGGCTACCTTTGGGTGGGGACTTTCGGGGTGAGGAGAGAGAAGATACAGATTAGTTGCTAAGCATCCAACTGGCTAGAATGTGGAAGGATATATTGTATGGGGACAGGAACTGATATGAACTACAAGGTAAGCAGCCTCCACAGGCTGACCCTGGGAGGACAGGAACAGTGATAACGGAGAAGAAGAGACTCAAGAGTACTTAACAGTTCCTTGTATGCAGGACTTGAATAAGAGGGAAAGCATAGCGTAAGTCATAAATAGCTGGGCTGGACACATGCACCTATAAAGACAGGATCAGAATCAGCTTTCCTCCAGATATTGTAATCCTGATTTTATCCTTGCAAATTTAATAAAGGCTTCTACAGAGCAGAATTTGGTTTGTTGAGTTCTCTTTGGCCCCGGAATTCGGCGTAGATTTTGAAAGACACTTGGATTGGGGCGCCTGGGTGGCGCAGTCGGTTAAGCGTCCGACTTTGGCTCAGGTCATGATCTCGCGGTCCGTGGGTTCGAGCCCCGCGTCGGGCTCTGTGCTGACAGCTCAGAGCCTGGAGCCTGTTTCAGATTCTGTGTCTCCCTCTCTCTGACCCTCCCCCGTTCATGCTTTGTCTCTCTCTGTCTCAAAAAATAAATAAACGTGAAAGACACTTTGATTTACTAAATAAAGTCTTGTGAATAATACACGAGTGAACGAGTGGGCGAGTGAATGCTTTCTTCCTTAAGTGGGGGAAGAGTAAACTATTATTCTGAAAAAGAATCACCACAAACTGCAAACTCTGGGGTTATTGCATAAATGTCTCTTATCTGACCCATGCTCTGGGTCTTTCGTGTAAAAATGAACTTAGAGATAAAAAAAGAAAAATGCACTTGAGGTTAGCTCAAAATGACAATTTTAAATTGGAGAGCTACTTAGAGCACTGTATGGCAATCCCTTCTAGTCCATCTTGACATCAGCTTAAAAACTGATTAAATAGCGTAGGGGAGAGCTGGCTCTGAGAATTAGGAAAAGGAGGCAGGTTTTGGTGAAGGATTACACACCCAACCTATCACAGCCTCCTTAGTGTTGGCAGGGTGGGTGGGAAGACATCTGAATAAACGCGGGTTTAATAACCAGAGATCAGGCCACCATTTTAATTTATTCCATAAGTATACTTGCCATTACCTCACATATATAAAGTCTAGAAATTTATTAAAACTTCTATCAGATTTTCAGAGTAAAAAAAATGCATTTTTTAAAAAATGAAATTGTCCCTGTTGGTGGGGTAGTGCACATTTTTATTGTTCGTCATGTCCATGGATGTGGGAATCCTTGAGTATGTTTAATATTCAGATTCTCTAACAGTTGTATATGATAACTAACCATGCTTTAAATATAAAACCACTAAAAATGTGCTGGGGCTTAGTATAAACTTCTGAGACCAGTTGCTTTTAATATCCACATCTGTTGCGTTAGGTGAGTTTTTCCATGATTTCAGGTTTGACAGAAGATGACCCATTTCTGGGTCATGTAACAAGAATGAATTGAGATCCTGCCAACAGTCAGACACTATTCTGTTGGGCAGGGGTGTTGCAGCTGTAAATAAGATAGGTAAGAGTTGTGACCCCAGGGACTCTACATGCTAGCTCCATTCTGTCCAAGATAGTAGCTAGTGGCCGCATGTGGCTACTCACATTTAAATTTATTTAAAATAAAGAAAATCAAAAATTCAGTTTCTTAGTCATGTCATGTTCACGTGCTCAATAGCCCCCAAGGAGCAAGTGACTATCAAATTGGAGAATAAAAATTTATAAAACATTTTGTTCATCACAGAAGGTTCTGCAGGGTCATCCTGTCCTAGCGTTATCTGGAGAAGTCCATTTAAAATTATATTATTTCATTTGAAATTATGTATCATATGGGAGTTTTTTCTCAACAGTCTGTGAGTGTTGAGCAAGGATAAATTAATCAAACTGACAATGACTCGCTTTTAAATTACTGCTTTTTAAATTATTTAGTCTAAACATAAATCTTAGTTCTATCATGAACTACATTTGCTGTGCTGGGCAACCCACTTAACCTTTCCATGCTTTAGTTTATATACGGTTATAGTGAGGAAGGAATAAAATTACATAGAAAGTATTTAGAACGACCATCAGTAAGTTTTAGCTATTGTTGTTATTATTATTTATTATATACTCATCGTTCATTTTATAAAATATCTCCAAAACAGATTTACTTTACTTTTTTCCCCTATATTTTCTATCCTTCTATTTTAAGATATTTTCTAAACCTAGCCTCTGTGGCTATAATGCCTAGAAATGTCACCTCATCTATTAAAATTGAGATACAAAATATGAGTACCTTTTTTTTGAGTGACAAAAATTTAATAGAAATTTTATTTCAAGATACTTCTTCATTATCGTGAGGTTGCAATAAATAATATGCAGATACATGATATCCTTTACCCAGTTCCCCCCAGTGGTAACATCTTGCAAAACTAGATTACAATATCACAACAGATACTGACATCAGTTTGGTCAAGTTACAGAGCATTTCTCTCCCCACAAGGATCCCTCATGTTGTCCTTGGACATCTACCTCTACTTCCCTTCTGCCCCGTACTACCATTAATCCTTTGTAACTGCTAACCTGTTCTACATTTCTATAATTGTGTTATATCAAGAATGTTACAAAATGTTATAGAAATGGAATCACAAAATATGCAACATTTTGGATTGGCTTGTTAACAACACAACTCTCTAGAGGTTAATCCAAGTTTTGGGGTATAGCAATGTCCATTTCTTTTTATCACTGAGAAATATTCCATGATGGATATGCCACAACTTATTTAAACATTCATTCAGTGAAGGACATCTCAGCTGTATCAAGTTTTTGGTTATTACTAATAAAGTTGCTTTAAACATCCACGTACAAGTGTTTGTGTGAACATAAGTCTTTATATCTCTGGGTGAAACGCCCAGAGACTCGATTAAGATGGTATATGATAGTTGCATGATCCGTTATTTAAAAAACTGCCAAACTATAGTCCAGAGTGGCTATATAATTTAACAATTCCATCAATAATATATGAGTGAGGTAGTTTCTCTGTGTTCTCACCAGCACTTGATGTTGTCTACATATATTTTTAATTTTAGCCATTCTGATTATTGTGCAGAGATTTGTGTAGGGATATTTTGTAAGGATATCTAAACATGGTTTTAAAACTTGTATCCTCCCAATAGTTAATGATAATGTTCAATATCCGTTCATGTGTCTATTTGGCATCTGTATATTCCAACTTGCTTGCTTTTTATCATGCTTTTGCACAACCAGTGTATTAGCCTCATAATTTTACCAGTTTGAGTAAAGCAGAGAAACCTTACCTCACTTTATGGCTCTTTTTCTTCCCTCTCTTATAATATAATGATCTTAAATGTTTTAACAAACTTCCCAGGATTTAAATTGTAAGTAAAATCTTCTTGAGCAATTGAGCCTTTTTATTTGGTTTGTTACCTGGAAAGCCCTGTCCAACAAATAATGATACACCTGTATTTATTTGTATTGCTTGAGTAATATTATAAGTGCTCAAGTATATAGATATAGATAGATATAGATCTAGATAGATAGATATAGATAGATATAGATATAGATATAGATATAGATATAGATATATAGATATAGATATAGATATGGATAGATAAAATTCCTAAAGTTTTCATATGTTTTTGTATAAGGTCATCACCCAATATTCTGATTACCAAAGTGTTATGTGTCACAGAAATAACCGAATTTCCTTGTGAATTGTGTTGTAATGAACTCTCATATCAGATTGTTAACCATGTTCATTTTGAGTCTTTTGTCATTTACAGTTATTGTTCTGATGCTCTTACAAAAATGTGCTTCATCTTTAAGAAGTTTAATAGTAAGAACTTTTTAAAAAAAATACAGGTATTTAGTATCTTTAAAGTCATAAAACAAATGGGTAAAAATTTCTAGAACTAAAAAGCTGCATCCAAACTGAACAAGAATTAATAAATGGAGAAAGATTATAGATTTCGTGACTCTTGTTGGAAATATTGCTTGTTCTCTAATGTTTTCTCTGTCAGATTAAGGAAACTTTCTCTCAAGATCCCCACAACATACAGACATGTGATGAAGTTTTCATTTGTGTCCAAATTGAGGCGTTTAACTCTTCTCTCTACCTGAACCTTCTGGAATTCAAAAGCTCTCAATAAGTGTTCTTTCTTCCATGGTGATTACAGTTGTTTGCAGAAGTTGAATAAGAATCTGTTCTCCTTGTAACAAGTCACCATTGGAAATCCTGGCTTTGACTGGAACGTCACATTCGAGAATGGCATGCATAGACTCAGATAGGACCAAAGGGTTTTAGGGAACTAAGGTTGACTTTATGAAACATGGAGTCATAAAGCCCCTTGGAAATGTTGGCCTGATACCTTGCTTATAGAGTTCCCAGCAGCCTCACCAGGTGAGTGAAGAAGGTCACTTCCTGGCAGGTGCAGGAACCTCAGGATATCTTTGGCACCTTGTGAAAAGAAAATTGCCCAAAACTACAGGTGTTGCAGGCATGTCTGACAGCAAGTACTTGACTTGGCTTCTGGCCCAGAGAGGCTACTAATAGTTCAATCTAGTGATTCCTTATAAAAAGTTCCAGCAAAGCAAATTTTAAAAGATCTGTATGACCAATTGCTGTTCTTGCTGAGCTTAGAAATACATACAAACGTATATAAATAATTAGGCCAAGTTTGTTGAAACTGGATTTGTTCTACAAACAAATTAGTCTTGATTTGGCTCTCTCTGGAAATGAGGGTCATTAGAGAGAAAAATGATGTTTCAATAGCTCACCTTTATGCAGGTTAAATTCTAGTTCTGGTTGTCTTTAAATGCGTGTTGTTTGCCTCAACTAGACAGCTTATAAACTTCAGAGAAATTGTCACAAAACTCATGTTTAGACAATCTTTGTGCCTGTTGCTATGGGCCATTCAAAACAATCACCACAGACATTTCAGTTACGAACCAGAAAAAACCCTCTGATTCCCACTGCCTTTCCCCTCCCTCTGAGCGTGCTGCAAGCCTGACATCTAGAAATCTCACTGGAAACACTTGAGACTCAGACACTCGGTTTATAATTGTGCTCTAACCATCGCCCTATATTTTTCTTGTTTCTATAAAAGTGCCTCTTACTAGTTACCTGATTGCTTACTAAGCACAACAGAGTCCATATGATGGTTAACACCACCTACTACGCGACCAAGGCCTTAAATGACTCTCAAAATAACATTATATTATCAAACACTAAAATAACTCAAATGCATGAGACAGATCTACAAAACAAAATGGCTTCAGATGTTTTAACTGCTGCACAGGGTGGAACTCATGCTCTCTTAAAAATGGAGTGCTGTGTATACATTCCAGATTACCGCAAACACATTTCTGAGTTTCTAACTTACAAATACTCAAATTCTCCATTTCCTTGAATAATTGGTTAAATGCCTGGACTAAAGAAAGATATTTGTCAATATCAAAGGACTCTTATTTGGGCCTCTTTTTTTTTTTTTTTTTTTTGTTATCATAATCATGTTTTGCTGTTTTCTCCCAGGTCTCTCCAACTGGTGCAAAGCCCCCTTCACTGCCACAACTTCAAGCCAACAGATGGTCGTTTCTACTCAAGAAAACTCCCATATGTTATCAACTGTAGATACAGATGCCTTAGCTTTTCCTACCTCCGATTAAATTCTCAACTGACCAACCTTGATCCATAGGTAGGGACACGTCCATGCCTCTATGAAGCAGGAAGAAGCTTCAGAAGATAAGATCGTCCACCTTCAACAACCTTAAAGATTTAAGGATCAAAGTTGCTCAGGGGAGAAAACCATGAGGGAAACAGAGGCAGGAGAAATGTAGCCCAAATTAAATCTGCTTACAGCTGCAGCCCATTAGACACCTGAAATCTGTAGAGTGTGACCTTCTTCAAGCACCTCATTGCTGCCTTACTTCCTTCATGTTTGTTTTATTAAAGACTAAAAGTAACCCGATCTTAACAGTGGCTAGCCCCTTTAGGTCCTGAAAGCCTTGCTTTAAAATTCCTTAGAGAACACTATCCCTAACCCCCACTAACTTAAAAGTATATAGTCAGTCACTCCTCACAACCCCAGTGCGATTCTTTCTGCCCCTGCCCATAGGTCCTGTCCTCCTGGTTTAATACCATCACCTTTTTGCACCAAAGACCTCTCATGAATGCCTTCTTAACCATTTGCACAAGAATCCCACCAATTTCGCCCCTTGGTGTCCAGCTTGGCCAGCTCTGGGGGTGACAGTTATGAGGCAGAAAGTTCATCACTCCTCAGGTCCCAAAGCCCTGGCCAGTCCACCTTCTTCTCTGCAATTTTTAGAGTCATATGTTTGTTTTAGACACAAGGCCCAGGAGTTTTAGTTACAGTTTTTGAGTGAAATAAAGAGAATTCCACATATTCCATTTTGCTGGAAGATAAAGTCTCCTCACACTCTTGATAAAGGGACTCCACTTATCACTATGGAACTTTTTCATTATTGACCTTTTCCAATTGTTAAATATTTCTCATTTTTTTTCTAATTTCAAATTGACAAGAGAGAAGTGAATAAACTATTTCTCACATGCAAGTCATAGCTTTATTAAATGAATGTTCAGATGAGATATCCAAAGCTGGAAATGAGCAATACAACTATACTATGGATATTTTATTTCTCAATTAGTTTCTACAACTACAGAGGAGAAATACCCCTAAAGAATATGCCAACAAATTGCCTTATTAATATTGGAAATTTTAACGTATTGGTTAATTCTTAACCAACAAAATGTAGTTATTAGTTTAGTTATTTTTAATAGGACATAATGACAGTCAAGGGCCCCTAGGAGATGTTACAGCATAAACCTTAGGATATTTAAGACTACACATGGCTCAATTTCTAAATTTCTAGTAAAGCCTGGATTTGGGGTGGAGGTGAATGGAGCCTAATCCAGAATCCCTGCTTTAGTTAGATTAAATGGGAATAAAAATAAGTTGTCTTCAATCTACTAGGTCAGATAAAGAATGAGTCATTCTATTTTTATAGTTATCAACATGGTGTATCATAAACAGATTAAAACTGGTTTATCAGAGTCATATTCTTCATAGTCCTAGATGTAGAAGAAATTTGTTGTGAGGTGATAGGTAAAATATTCTCTGAAATTCCTATCCTTATTCATAAAGTTTAAAAATTGAGTTTTACCGGAAAGATAGCTCTACCATGAATTTCTATTTCAAATATGAATCATATCTAAGGATGTCAAAATACAACTGAAAACAATTTAGTGATCAATTTTATACGACCGTTTTGTTTTAAGGACTGCATGTTAAACAACTTTTTCTGTAGGTTATTTCATAATAATTTGATAGGCAAACTATGATTTTTCTCAGATCTACCATAATTCCTTATTCTTAAAATCATCTCTTTAACAAATACCATATGCTATCACTCATATGTGGAATTAAAAAGAGAGAGAGAGAGAGAGAGAGAGAGAGAGGAAAACCAGGAAATAGACTCTTAACTCTAGGGAACAAGTTGATGGTTACTGGTGGGGAGGTGGGCAGGGGAATGGGCTAGATGGGTGATGGGTATTGTGATGGGCACTGGGTGTTGTATGTAGGTGTTGAAACACTATATTTTACACCTGAAATTAATATTATACTGTATGTTAACTAATAGGAATATAAATAAGGGGCACCTGGGTGGCTCAGTAAAGCGTCCGACTTCAGCTCAGGTCATGATCTCATAGTCCGTGAGTTCCAGCCCCGCGTCAGACTCTGTGCTGACAGCTCAGAGTCTGGAGCCTGCTTCAGATTCTATGTCTCCCTCTCCCTCTGTCCTTCCCCTGCTCACACTCTGTGTCTGTCTCTCAAAAATGAATAAATGTTAAAAAATTTAAAAAAGGAATATAAATAAAAAGCTTGTAAAAAATGATCTCTTTAAAAAGTGTCTCGCTTTTCCAGTCCGTGTCAACTACATTGTCAATGTGGTTAAAATACGATAGTTTTACGTAGGTAATAGTTAGTTATTATAGGTAATAGTTTATACCTATCCTATTTGGTGCCCCTTTGAAAATTGACTTTAACATATCTCGTGGCAAAGACAAAACACTCAAACATTTTTTATTAAATGAATATTCATTGTTACATTCGATTGATTTTCCAATTAGTAAGTCAAAGGTAAGTGTGCAAAAATGTTCCTTTACTCGGGGTTTACTATATGTCACTGACATATTATCTCACTTAATAGTTTTTGCTTCAGTCAAGTTGCTTTCTTTAACTGCTACATCAGTAGATTTCATATGTCTTTCCAATGACTTTTGAATGTCTTTCTGTGTCTGTTTTCATCGCTTCCTTAAACCACACTGGTCGAAACAATTAGTCGTCTGATGCCATTAGGTTTCAAAACATCCGCATTAAGCTCTTGCAAACCTTTACAGAGTACAAATCAATGTTGAGACTTTGTCAGGATTATTTTGTCTGCTTCTTTTAAGTGAGCTATTAACTGCACCTCTAATAATTCCAGTGCGTGTGTGAAGAGAAGAAGCTAAATCAAAGCCCGAGTGTAGCGAGGTGAGGGTGATCATTAGTAAAACCAGGAGAAAGCTGGGAATAAAAGGGTAAGTGATTTGAAAAGCAGACAAGCATGACGATCTGATGATAAACATTCTGAGAGTGTAAACAATGTGTTTAGAGAAAGAAAGAGGGAAAAGGCACATGCCAAGAAATTAAAAAAGCCTAGAGGCAGAGATGGATTAATTGGATTCACAGAGAAAAAGAAATCCTGCAGCTGTCATATTCAGTCAAGAGATAAAAATGTTGTTTGGATCTATGATAGGAAGAAAGGCATTAAAGCAATAGAAAGGGTCTGTTCTTGTCAGCACAATCCTTTCAAATCACATGGCTTAGACATAATCACACCAATTTGAAGCAAGTGCCAGTTACAACTTTGGAAAGTGACTATTTGGAGATCTCCATCACCCTTAGGTGACATATTCACAGCTTCTAGATAGGGCGTTATGTTGAGGGCCGCATCATAAATAACAGCGCTCCAACATGACTCCAATAATTCAATAGTGCACGCTTGCACATAAAGAAGGCGTTGTTCCCATTCAAGCAGGAACCAAATCACGGAGGCAAAGAGAATGGAAGTTAGGGAGCAATCATCTTACGGAAGTGAAACGTACCGCAATTTGTGAAAGGCAATCAAACCACACGAGTACACCCGATGAGCAATGCCAAGAACAGTTTCTCTTACCTGTTTCAAAAACCTGGGGCAAGAAGTGCTCTGAGATGCTGACACAGGCAGAAGAACACAGCCCTGGAATGGCCCCACAACTCCTTTCCTTGTCCAGTCGTTAGCCTTGCTCAGCCTTCAGCACATTATTATGCTCCTATTTTCTGCCTGACCTCTCAACATTTATTAAATGCTTAGTAATATTGGCCCATCTTTTCTACCCTTCAGAAATGCTTTGGGATATTTAGCCTAAAGTGGAGGGCACAGTTAGAGAAGCCATCTGTCTTATCCTGGTTTTATACCCTCTATGATTGTGAGTTTTCATTTTCCAACCTGAAAACCCTGTTTTTCCCTCCTTCCATCACAAAACTTGTTCTGCACATTATGAAGAACCCCAGTGATGGATGGAAATTTATCCATACACCCTCATTCATGCAAAATAGTACTTTCCCTGTAGTCCTCTCCAATGAGAGTTGCTCATTATCCCCCTGTGCTAGTCAGAACACAGACTTCAAAATAGGTCACATCTTAATCACCAGAATCTGCTAATATGTTATGAGATAAAAAGAGGGACTTTGCAGATATAGTTAATGTTAGGGGTTTTAACACCGATTATTTTAGACTGTTGAATTGGTGCTGGTCTAATCACAAGAGGAAGCAGAAAAAGCTGGAATCAGGGGGTTGCAGCAGAAAGGGGAGATCTGAAGCACACGTTTACTCTAGCCACTGTTTCTGGAGAGAAGCCCATGCGTAACAGCAGAAGGAATGTGGGCCGCTTCTGGGAACAAAGGCTGCCCCCCACCGACAACTAGCAAAGGAATGGAGATCTTAGTCCTATAAGGACCTTAGTTCAACAAGTGCAAGAAGGTGAAATATACCCAACATCCTGAATAAGTTTGGGGGCACACAGTGACACCAACCCCTTGATTTAGCCTTGTGGGGATTACTGCGGAGAGCCCAGTTGAGCTAGGCTACCCTCGGGCTTCTCATTTATGGTACAGTGAGATAATAAATGGTTATTGTTGATGGTAATTTGTTAGGGCAGCAGTAGAAAGCCAACACACCCTGTTCACCTACTGATGTAGAATGGGGGTGGGTATTCTCACCTTACACTGTTGCTTCCAGATCATTCCAGGAACATCCAGAAACACCAATCTTCCTTCCCTCTTGGTATCGGAGATATGTTTTTCACCTTCCTATGAATTCTCTTTATTAATTGCAGGCTTTGGCCTCAACTCTTAGTCAATAACTTCACTCTGCCAACAGCAAGAAAGCTCTCAAAGGCCACAGGCGTGGCATGCTTAATACCCTGTATTTTCATTTTTTTTTTATTTTCTTGTATCCAACTATCATCACTCCAGTCCATTTCAGCCACTAGTTCTATAGGCCATGACCCAGAATTCATCATTGTAGAGAGTTGCTTCACTTTGAAAACATTTTAATAGAGAATGCTCTCTAGCCATATTTTCACATCTTCTCATAGGATAACAATTCTTCATGGGTCTCTCATATTTCTTCATGTGTTTGACAACTTTTATCCCAGATGATTTTTATTAGGATGTTTCTATAACAACACTGAGGGATAGAATAGTCTCTCTTTGGGGGCATAAGGCAGATTTTGTGCACATCAAAATAGTAAAAATAATGTTTCTCCCAGTTTTTTTGTCTCTTTTTTACCATTGGAGGTTTGCTAAACTTGGGGTCCTTAGCCATCGTACAGGTCCACTTTCTTCAGTGGTTACCCAGAATCCTCGATATCACCCCAGAAGACTGGGGGGAGAAAGGAAATAATACAGCCATGAAGTTCATGCTATTATCTGTGCAATAAATAATGCGTAGTCAGTCCTCTGTCTTTGTCTGTGTCTCCTGTCAGCTTCCACGAGACAGGCTTACTTGTTAGCTTGTAAGTAGAGCAAAATCTCAGCCCTTTGTCCATTTTTGACACCTCCTTCTCTTGCCATCTTTAGATTCTTAAACTTTCTCCCTTCTACTAACCTCCTCATATTGTAGATTATTTCGTTATCCAGTTGTATAAGAATAAGGTTAACTCATATATAAATATATATGTTATAAGTTATATATATGTACATATATATAATGTACACATATATAAATATATATGTACACATACACATATGATTTAAATGTCAGCCTTTGAATATGTTTACTCTGTTGATTTATAATGTTATTCTATTGCTTGTTCTTGGCTGCCGGGCATTGACTTAATCACACTTTGCAGTTCATAGCACTTTGTCATCTTGGATCCTTGCAGGAGGCAAGAAACCTCTTCTAATTGATCTATTCATCTATTCATTCTCGTTTATCGCCATTTTGCATTAACCATTCATCGTTCTGCTTCAAATCCCCCCAAAGTAAGCTAAGTTTTCCTCAAAGCTGACCCTAAAACAAGGATTTGCATGCAAGTGGCTTATTTTGGCAAGGATCTAATGAAGCAAAGTTGGGGAGTATGGGAGGGAGTGAGACAGGGAGGTTCAGTCAGGTAAGCATCCGGCTTTTTGATTTTGGCTCAAGTCATGATCTCACAGTTTGTAAGATCGAGTACTGGCTCCTCACTGACAGCGTGAAGCCTGCTTGGGATTCTCTCCCTCCCTCTCTCTCTGCCCCTACCCAACTCATGCTCCCCCACCCCTCTCAAAATAAATAAATAAACTTAAAAATAAAGCACTAAGCATCTTTTCATAAGTTTATTGACCATTTGGAATTCCTTTTTGGGATGTGGCTGTTTAAGATACTAGCCATTTTGTGTTTCTATTTTCTTACTAATTTGTAGGGATTTTTTTCATATGAGAGGGAAATTATGAAGGTATAGATGAAAAGTTCATCTTTCATGTTATACCTCAGATTATTTCTTACAAATAATAGAAAGGGACTTTCAGAATTGAGGGCAGATTTGAGAATAAAAACATATTTGCATAACTAGCAAGAAAATAAGTGAGCATGAACTAAGATCAAATTACTGAAAATAAAAGATCTTGAAATTTCACTGAATACAATGGAAAATGACAAAATTTAAACTATTAATGAATATATATATATATATATATATATATATATATATATATATATACACACACACACACACACACACACACATAATAATAGAACATAAACATGTATTTTTTGGAATATAAAGATATTTATGGGAGTGCCCGAGTGGCTCAGTTGGTTAAGCATCCAACTCTTGATTTCAGTTCAGGTCATGATCTCCCTGTTCATGAGATGAAGCCCCATGTGTGGCTCTGCACTGACAGTGAGGAACCTGCATGGAACTCTCTCTCTCTCTCTCTGCCCCTCTTCTGCTCATACTCTCTATTTATCTCTGTTTCTTTCAAAATACATAAATAAATATTTATTTTAAAAAAGATATTTTATGACCCCTATTTGCAGAATTCAATGAATGGAAGAGAAAAGGTATGCAAAGATTTACTGCATGAAAAATTCCCTGGAGTGTAGAAATAATTTAGAGAAAATATGTGCATTTCATATTGCAGAAAAATTTGATATAGAACAATTAAATAAACTATATTTTACAGTTATCTCCCTCTAAGAAAGAGAAACAAATCTTCAGGGATTCACATAGCAAAAGTGAGTCACCCACAAGAGGAAGAAATTAGGCTGGACTCAAGCTCACTGCAGTCATCAGCCACAGTAATGCCAGTGCAAAAAGAAAGCAGAGAAATATCAAATTCAAAGGAATGAATGTGTGATCCAATAATGGTACTATAGCAAGTCCCCCCCTTAAATGTAAAAGCAATCAGCTATTATTGTCAATTGCCTGAGAATTTTAAAATGTGATGATTACGATTTCTTCTTTTAAAAATTAATAATTGATAACAAACTCAGCTCATCAAGAAATAAGTAGAATTAAATAATTCTTTAATAGAGAAGATATGTGCATAGAAGATGTAATGGGCATTATATATTATTAGAGAAACAAGAAAAAAACAACTAAGGGGGTTATTGTGACAGATTGTAAATATTATAAAGCTGGATGAACTCTGAGTAATGATATACTTACCCAGCCAGTGAGTGAATGTGAAATGTTGTGTAGGAGTGCACACTTTATCATGCATGGGAAGAGATCTAGTTAGAGTACTCCTAAAACTGAAGTAAACATTTACAAATCCATGTTATTCGAGCCCCCTAATATTCTTGCACACTCTATACAGTGGGAAACATTAGAAAGAAAAATTTCTTGTATCAATAAAATGTCTGGAATTAGCTTTAAAGGAACCATTTCATTTTTAATTTTCTCTAAATAAAAGTATTATAAATTCCAGTCTTTTAACTTTATGTATACAGATATATAATTATACTGTACTAAATTATATAAAATTATATAGAGTTATAGTATATATTATACACACACACACAGATAGAATTTGCATCTATATCAAAGGTTGGCCTTGGATAATTTACTTAGGAATTGTGAGTGATGTGGCTTTACCATGGTAAGGCCTCCAGGCTGTCCTCCAGGCTTCCTATCCTCCAGGAAGCAGGAATCGGAGGATGAGAAGAGGGAAATATGGCTTAGAAGTTACGTAGCTGCAAAAAGTTGAGGTACGTGAAGTAAAGTGAATAAAATGATCAACACACAATGTCTAAATGCCTCCTTATATGAAACCAGAACCTGTACACGTTTCCCTTTTACTTACTCCATACAAGAAATGATGTGTTTCTATAAATTATATTTAGGCATTTCAATATATGTTCTAGTACAAACGACTATCATAAGTGCCTGCACTTCTTTGTATTAAAATAATTCTCCTTTGTAAACAAAGTTGTTCAACTTCCACCTGACCCTGGAAGCTGAGTTTCACTTCCTGTAGGGCAACGCTGATAAATGTTGCTCGAGAAATTTGCCAGTGGGAGGTACATTAAGTGGAAGCTATCTGTGACAAAGTACCAGCAGCATCAGCAAAAGATTAATGCTGAAGCTGTGGAATAAAAGAGATACGAAGCCAGACCTGGGGAGGAGCAGTGGGCAGGAAGCTGCGTGTTGGACGGTAAAGTGAACAGAACCGAAGAGTAATAAGAATAAATGCCCGAGTGTCAGGAAACAGCTACAAAGTGAGAACATGGTTTTGGCATTTGAGTGGGTAAATTATTAGTGTCGTAATAAATTATGACAAACTTGGTGGCTTCAAAGAACACAAAGTTATTACTTTATGATTGTGGAGGTCACAAATCTGTCATGGGGCTCCCTGGGTTAAAACCAAGGTGATTACAGAACTATGTTTCTTTTTCTGAGGCTCTGGGGGAGAATCCAATTCTTGCCTTTTCCAGCTTTAAGCCACTTGTATTTCTTGTTTCATTTCTCCTGATTCCATCTTCAAAGTCAGGACTCTGGCCTCTTGAAATTTCTGTCAATGATCTCCTTTTTGACCTCCCTCCTCCACTTTAAAGTACTTTTTTGAATACATTGAGCCCACACAGATAGTCTAGAATAATTTATTTTTAGGTCAGCTGATTAGCACCATAATTCCATCAGCAACCATAATTCCCCCTTATCATGTAACAGAAAACACTCAAAGATTCTGGGGGTTTGGGGGTGGCCATCTTTGGAAGGCCATTAGTCTCTCTACCACAACGGGTTGGGACTGAAAATTAAAATTTGATGTCCATACCTGATCTATCTCAAATTTTATGGTTGCATTTTTTGGAGGAATTCTGGGTTCTTTCCCCAATGCTCCTAATTAGACTTTTTAAAACTCAACTTTTACAACTGAGTACATGTGTGAATCTGTGAGACCGGATGAGAACATCAAAAATGTGAGTGTAGATCACAATGAGTACAGCCTGAAGAATTGAGTTCTGGCACAGGAAAATAGTAAGAGGTCAGGTGCAAAGGGTTACATCAACAAGTGAGGCTTAAAGAAAAAAAAATAAAAAAAGCTACCAGAGAGTGAGGAGGAAAGTTGACAGAGGTTAGCATTCTGCATGCGGGGAGAAGACAGTGTCAGTGAGGAGGGAGACATCCCTGATGGCAAATATCACTCATTAACCAACCCAAATGAAGCCTGATAATTAAAGCTGGATTTATCACTGACCATTGAGTAGTCAATGAAATTGACTCTGGGGACTTGTGAAAAATGTTTCTTGTTATCAAATAGCACTCAGAAAGAGTGTTGCTTCAATAAGTGACCTCTCCTCCAGCAGTCTCAAACTTTCATGCTTGAAACAGGTGGATATGCTAGAGACTATAACTGGTTACCACAGCCTCCTTTGCTACCAGCCCGATGGGGTATTTAATAAGAATTTAATTGGTTTTTATCAGATTAATAAATGAAATGAAGCAGATCTGATAACTCCCTAGTGACCACGAGCACCTAACGCCCCTTCACTGATCTTGATGTAGCAGGTCCGGGGCCAGCAAGTGGGGCTAGTCACTGACTTCTTTTCTAGATTGACACACTCTTCGCCCTTGACCTTCTCACGTAACACTGAGTGTTGGACCTATAATCTCCCAAACAGGACACGATACAGTATGATGTCCATCTGACTTTTAAGTATTACTTGCCTTGTTATTGTGTTCAGCCTCAGAAGTAGGCTACCTAGTGACCTGGAACCTTCAGAACAAAGCTGACTGAGCCAGGATGAGGTCATTGCATCTTTTCAAACCTGTGCCTGTCTGCCTTGCAGTGGTAGCTAGACCCACAGGATACTCCTTTGAAATCAGTAAGTATCTCCCCAAGTTTTCTAAATGCAATGAAACCTTGGATAACTTGCTCTGTGAATGTTCCTCAAGACAAGCAAACATTTCTAATGAATTTTAACTTGATAAATGGGCCATGTCTTGCAATACAGGTAGTACGTGACTATCACACCTGAGCCAATGGTTCTCAAAATTCGCTTTGATATACAAGTGCTTTGGATTATAAGCATGTTTCCAGAACAAATTATGCTCTCAAACCAAGGTTTTACTCTATATACTCCTGCCCTTTCTCTCTTTCTCTTTTTGCCTAGTTTCTGGCACCACAAGAAACTCCAATGGTTCATTTTTCACTTCCATGTCTATACATATAAATATATTTATGAGATGTTAAAAATATCTCCACAAACACTCATTTGCTCCCATGTTGACACATCACTGGAGAGATAAAATGAAGTGGTGTTTCTTACTCTCTTCCTTGTGTTATTGTGGTAGGAGAGACTATTAAGGCATCACCTGAATTTGTTTTTCCTCACTTCTGCTCACTGGTGTATTCTCAACAAAATATTCCTTTATGCTGACCTTTCTTGCTTTCAAGTAGCTACTTGACTGTAGGTAACAGCAATCAGAGTGATATAACCATGGAGCAGTTGATTCTGAAAATACCTGGCTATACACTATTAGCACTAAAATGAATTGGACAGATCCTAAGCCAAACCTTCACTTTACGAAGCAAGTAACTGAGTCCTGTAGAGGTGTTTCTCTTTTAAGATTCTATCAGGCTATAGAGGAGACTTGGCACAGAATGTTGTTTATAGTGTTGCATGTACAGGGCATGCAGGCTAACTTAAAAGCTTGGGAAGTGTGGTACTCGACAGATTTTAAGCATCATATGCAGCCCGTGGGGTGAAGCATAATGTCTTGGGCTCTTTTTGTCATTGATGGCATTGGTTGATGACTTTAAAATAAATTTTAGCTGCATGAATTGTGTTCAACAACATCTTACATTGAATTTTTCTCTTCCTGTCAATTCACAATGCAGTACCTGGTACCTCGTGGGGACTTAATAAATGTCAAGTAAATGACAGATGACTAGGTTTATGAAATCAGGAATACAATATACACAGGATGTTGAATAAGTTCCTGAATTACAGAATATTTTTTATAAATGGTGATTTTCATATAAAGTCAAAATTTGATGCCCACAATGATTAAGAATAGTGACAATTAGGGACACCTGGGTGGTCCAGTCCATTAAGCATCTGACTTTGGCTCCGGTTATGACCTCACAGTTCATGGGTTCATGCCCTGCATAGGGATCTGTGCGGTCAGTGCAGAGTCTGCTTGGGATCCTCTGTCTCCCTCTCTCTCTCTCTTGTTCTCTCTCTCTCTCTCTCTCTCTCTCTTTCTCTTTCTCAAAAATAATAAAGTAAACATTAACAAAATAATAGTGACAGGTATATACATATCGATAGCTTTAATATCAAGTTACTTTATACAGGGTAACACTGATAATGCAACTAAGAGTCTAATTGCACTTCCAAATCCTAGTTGTTGTGTGCTCATGTGTGGTAACGACACGTCTGGCTACTTCGTATTTATCCACTGCTTTATAATCAGCACTGTTAATGGGAAAATAAGCAAGCTTTATAATACTGCAAAAATCATGATTGATGCAACATCTCCTCTGTATTTACTTAGCTCCAGACTTTACTTAAAGGCATTACTCACATGCGGAAATGATCTTCATGTATCTTCAGACTATGCAAAACAAGTAAAAATCCCTTAATTGATTAGCCAATTAGCACAAAGCACTGGTGCTTATTTATCTGCATATTTAAAAGTCTGTTAATAGACCATGGTAGAAATAAATAAATCAAAGGTAAAATACGTCCAAATATTTTCTGGAGTAACCATGTTACACAGGATAAAAGTGACAATAGAGATACAATCACTATAGGGGACTTTAAAGCAAACTATATTTAGGCATCAGTAGACTCCCACGGGGCCAGTGATTTAAATGCTCCCTTATTGGGCAAACAGGGGTTAAAGCAATAGACTGCCGAGAGCTTATGACTGGCATTTTCTTTGGAATGGTAAGTCCCGGTGGCTTTCATAGACTTTTCTCTTGTACTCTATTCCAGCTGCTATCATTCCATCAGTCTCACTATCAGATTCTGTCTACATTGGGTTATTTAATTAATTTTCCTTAATATGGAATAAAACATAGGAGAATGAATTATTCACAATTCCTACCCCTAGAATCTTTATTCATTCATTCAATCAACTTGCCACTTGGTTGGCTTGAGGAAGTTATTTAACCACCTAATTTCCAGTTTCTGTGTCTACAAAACTTGACATATTTGCCTCTTGATTTCTTACCCAGAGAATACATGTGATAATTAAGTGAAATCCTTCTTCTTTAAAAGCAAAATCCTTCAGGTAAATCACTCAATACTAGTATGTCTAGTATGAAGTAATCATTATATCAATAAAATTCTTCTTTTTTATTGAAATATAATCGACATACAACATACTATTAGTTTCAGGATGTCTGAGGCTTGCCGTTAGAAAAAGATGCCTATAGGGGCGCCTGGGTGTCTCAGTTGGTTAAGTGACCGACTTCAGCTCAGGTCATGATCTTGAAGTTGGTGAATTTGAGCCCTGTGTCGGGCTCTGTGCTGACAGCTCAGAGCCTGGAACCCATTTCAGATTCTGTGTCTCCCTCTCTCTCGGCCCCTCCTCTGCTCACACTCTGTCTCTCTCTCTCCTTCAAAATAAATAAACATTAAAAAAAAGAAAAAAGAAAAAGATGCCTATAAATGTGTCTATGAATATATACTCTAAAAATGTTATAAGCATGAAAGACACCCATACTAAAGGATTTAACAAGGGAAGCTTACATATGGCTTATACTGTGCACTGATCATCACATCCCAAGTTACTCCTAATGCCAATTCGAGTCCTGGAAAAATGCGCTTACTGCATTTAAGCTTTACCTGGATTTATCCATGGCCTTCATTGCAGTTGGCCACAGTTAGCCTTCCCTCCTTATTTTCCTACCTTTGCTTTTCTTCATTAAAAAAATAATAATAAAGCTTAATTATAATAAGGCCATTATCTCCTCTCCTTCATGTCTACTCCCACCTCATGTGACAGCTAAAGTTGCTCACTCGCTGTCTCTGGGAAGAGTGAGGTATGGGATGACTGTGTTTACTGATCAGTGCTGGAATTGAACTTCCAAAATGTTACCCTGTATGCACTATGATCCTGGCTATACCAATTTCTCCTCTGTGAATTGCTTGTTACTTAATCATCCTTCAGTGTTTTCATCTATAAAATGGGAATTATCTTATATACCTCCTAAAGTCATGCGCCTTGAATGAATTAAAGCAAGTAACACATTCAGATCAGTGCCTGGCAGAAAAGATGTCTTCAAAAACTATCATTTTATTAATAATATTGTCATCATCTCCATCCTCCTCTACACTTTTATTTGTATTTCCATCTAACACATTTAAAACTTATATAAATAACCTGTTCTTCTTTTCTCAGACTGATTAAAAATATATATCACATGAGCATGAGAAGTATTTTTTTTTGTCCACTACTGTAGTCTCTCTGATTGGAAACATGCCTGATAATCAATAAATATTTGTAAATGACCACAATTTATAATGTTGTAAGTACATATTACTTTTTATTCTTGATCTTTTACATAAACTTTTTTTTTCATGGAACTCAGAGCTGATTCCACTCTTAACTCCCAGTTCCCATCCTGATTCTGAGTTTCACGCCTGTAATCTACAACACAATCCTCACTGTTTCCAGAACAAAACACACACAGAAGTCATCAGTTGGATCCGGGCGCAAGAAAAAGAGAGAGAGAGAGATGACCTCTCTCATCCGGGGAGAGAGAGAGAGAGAGAGAGAGGAAGAGGAAGGCTTCAGTTTGCTCAATTTACAAAATTAGGCGATTTACCTACTTGACCATTACATGATTCACAAATACATTCAGTGTATACATATTTGTACATAGAATATACCGTAATTGTTGTTGTTAATGTATTCTGTCCTACCGTAATTATACTATCTATTAGTATACTAATAGACATCAGAGAACTAAATAAGCACTAGGAAAGACCACTGGGATTGGAAATGTTGTCTTGACTTCCTGCCAAAAGTAACTGCTCTGGTATCATGGGCAGAAGAGAGTACTAATACCATGGAGACAAAAATCTCAAAAGAAAGAGCTGATATAACATTCATTTGTTTTTCATCCCCTAGATGATAATTTATAGGTAAGATTTATTTTCAAATATTTACTGAAGACTTGGGACAAAGATTTAAGCATTCAAAGAAACTTGCTTGGTCTCTGAGTAAGTATTTGATCTACTTTAGTGTAGCTGTTAGATATTGAACTGGGACAAATAATCATTTTAATGACTATGCAGCAAAGCTATAAGGCCAGGAAGACAGCAGGATTGAATTTTCAGGATAACAAACATGATAGGTCAGCGTGCAAAAGGATGAACACTGGCTGTAAACTCGGGGCTTTGCCACTTACCAGTTACTTAACCTTTCTGGCACTCCGGGGCTGCGGTCTACCTGGGGGCCTAATCACATGCATTGCAAAAGGACAAGCAAACAAATGCGAAGGAGCCTTCCAAAGACAATTTTGATGTTATAAAGATATGTGGTCATAACGGGAAATAAGGCTTAATTAGCATTGCCTACACTGATTTTATGGTTTAGTATTTCCTTGTAACTGCATATGGAAGTATACAAAAAGTCTTCTCAGCCCGTCAAGCTTCTAAACATCTTAATCCTTTTCTGTGACCTTCAGTGACCTCATACATAAAATGGGAAAAATACCATCTACCTTTCATATTTGCAATAATAACCACGTGAGCCAAATGACTTGTGCTGTGGTTAGCCTCCAGCAGATACTTAACAATTTATACTTTCCCAAATATCTTGGGCTCTAGAAGATCATGTAGAGTATTTTACAAAAACGATATGAGTGCGCTTTAACCTGTAGTTTAGGGAAGTGTTGGGGTTGTTAAGGTTTAATAGCAACAGCCATCCTTCCCACTGAGTTCAGAATTGATTGGGAAACAGAGATGGCAATCAGCCCTATGAGTATTAATTTTAAATTTATTCATAAAAAGTATGGGTTCCAGGATGTGATTAGGTATATGGCCATTTTGGGTCTTACTGTCGGTAAGACTGTCTTACTGGTCTTACTGTCGGTAAGGCCATTTGGGTCTTACTGACACTTACAGTCAGTTAAGTGTTGGACTTCAGCTCAGGTCACGATCTTCCGATCCATGAATTCGAGCCCCACATCAGGCTCTAGGATGACAGTTCAGAGCCTGGAGACTGCTTCAGGTTCTTTGTCTCCTTTTCGCTCTGCCCCTCCTTGCTCAAAATCTGTCTCTCTCTCTCTCTCTCTCTCAAAAATAAGGAAACATTAAAAAGGAATTTAAAAAGAAGCTATTATCAGTCTTGTTGGATTTCACAATCAACTGAAAAATAAGCTTGTTTTTGGAAGTGTGTGAATCTATGCTTAAAACATTAGAAAATGTTATATGCTCTCGTCTAATAATTTCCTTATGTAGTTTTTTTTACCAACAGTTGACATCATTTGAGTTATTTTTACGCCAATTTCTGTCATTATAATTTGATTGAATACAATATGAAATGGAAAGCTGTAGGACATAATCAAAAGTAATAATCCTTGCTGCTTGGGTGAATCATAGGGCTTGGTGATATTTAGATTGCTTTGGAATTTGTGAGTTGTAATCTTCTGAAATTTATTCTAGAAACTACTTCAAGAGTTTTGCTCAAATGACAACTTTTAAAATTTGATTTTATTACAAGAGGCAAATGCCCTTTATTATAAATGACTTATTTTAGCTTATAAATGTAGTAAGATGTCTTGTTTAAATCTAATTTTAGTTTTGATGTCTTGTTAGACATCATTTCTAAAGAGTATCATTTGTTGCATGTTAAATCTGAAAGCAGGGTTCACAATACTATCCAGGGCAACCAATCTATTTATCTTACAAATGATTGAGGAATGTTGGCCTGCAAATTGTCAGATACCTGCACCTGTGGTGGGATGCCTGATGATTGACTCAGCGAAGTAGAGAAGGGAGGACTTTTCACTGATCCTTTCTCTTCCCTCCCTATTATGTAGATAGAGTTTTGTCTATAAATATTTATTGCAATGCTAGGTTTATTTTTGTACATCAAATCTGCATGGAACAGAAGGTCCATATCAGCTTATTCGATCTTCGAAAGGAAATGCATCACTAAATAATAGTTTTCTAGTAGTAAAGACTTAATGGGAGTTATCAAATATCAAATTTCTATTTAAAGTAGAAATTATCCTCTTTTCTTATCATTAAGTCCACCTTTACCATCATGTTCCCTGTAAATGGTAATGTCTGGAATTCAGTAGTGATTTTCTAGAGAAAGAATTAAAGGAGTTAATTCATTCTTTTGTGTCCTTGCACTTTAAGTGTGCCTATCCCTATGCAGTTTTACCAACATTTTATGTAGACTGCTTTGTGGCTTGGGAACAAATCTTCGTGTGGCAATTCTAATATAACATAACCATTTTATATATAATAGAATTATAATGCAATATATAATAATAGAATAGAATTATAATTCTAATAATTATACAATAATTAATTAATAATATTTAAATAATTAAATAATTGATTAATTGCTAAAATCAATTATTATAATAATATAGAGAAGGCTATTTACTGGGTTTTAATTTCCCTGTAAGAAAGAAGAGAGAAGTAACTAGGGATCTAAACTCTCTGTAGTTCATGGGGTTTCCCTAAAGATGAATGGATGTGTATTTGCTCAGATTAATAGGGTAGTAACACATTATGGACATTTAGCAAGAACCATATCATGTACAATATGCTGTCAGGAGTTGTACATTGAATAATCCAATAAAATTGTGAAAATAATTGTTACACTTATAAAAGAATAAGAAGAATCAGATTATTTATTTTTGGGTATATGATATGAAGAATGACTTTAAATATTAAAATTAAATTTTGTCCAGATGAAATTAGAGCTTCTTTGCCCAGGATCAATGTGACATTAGTAAGGATACGAAGGGACTGGGTTTTCCCTTTTATTCTCAGAAAAATGACACGGAAGCAGTAACGATAATTGTGCAAATGATCCTGTAAAAGTTCAAGGCCTCTCTTACACTTCTCTTCAGAAGCATCAGTGTCTCTGCCTTCTGAGTGTTTGGCTGTTACACTCACTGAATTAAGAGAAAACAAGAAATCAAACAGAAAGGCTCAACTGTCATCAAGTATAAGACCAATTTATCCTCTTCCCAAGCTTCACGTATTGACTCATATAGGAGCATTTTTTGCTCACAATCATTGTAGTCAAAATACTAATGAGGCTACCTATGTTAGGAATGAAATTTTTGTACAATTTATAAATATTAGCATATATTTAGAAAATCATTGCTAATTCCCCATCCCCTGAGTGTGGTATAAGATCGTGTTTGGGAGGTTTGCTTAGTTGTTAAGTAGTGTGTGTTGATGATTTATTATAGATCCAAAATTTAGGGCTGGGCTAAAAGTTTAGACCAAAGAGGCTCTTTTTCTAGATAGTCTTGCTCTACTGACCAGAGAAATAAAGTTCTATATTGGAATTTGGGGCCTGAGACAACTAATAACAAGAGGTGTCTTTTCAACCCATGTCCTGAGTACAGATACTCTAGTTGAGATTTCTGGGGGTTGGTAGGTAACATATCGTAGATATTGATGGGTCCAGTTCCAAATGCCAAATCTTTTTTTTTTTTTTTTTTTTTTTTGCCTCTTAGGACACAGCTTATAATTTCAAATAAAGTTCTTAAAATTTGTGATGCCTCATCTCATAAACAAGTTCTTGGCATTCATCGATCTTTTGGTCATTGTTGGAGAGTCTTTAAATGGTTAACGGATCCCTACAAATAACGTGTAAATATTTTTTTCCATGCATTTTCTTAGAAAGAAAATTGAGCTGGCATAACAGCGTCAACAGTTTGTGACATCTTCCTCTTAAATATAAAAACATTTAATTATAAACAATAAACAGAAACAGAATCCATTGCCAAATAGAAATCACAAATGTATTGTTGAATGACCTCTTTTTGAAACACTCCAGGTTCACAGTGCTTAGGATTTGTAATCTGGCCATCCCGCAAAGCATTCACTATTACTGTTAAATACCAAATGCCGTGAATAATACATATTTGGCTGAATATAGTAAGAAATAAGACTCACTACTGTCAACAGATTCATAGGGTAGTAGCAGCAGCATACTAATAGCAGTAGTGGTAATAGTGACGTGAATGTGATCATTTTAAAAGGTGTTTAATCCGTAGAATCTCAGGGTAATTTACGTATTTTTATGTAATACATTAAGACAAACATGCAGACGTTGCGTCATTAAATCATATAATCGGTGTTACTAGTAGAATAACTTCTGAACCTTCATTTCCTTACCTTTAGCATAGCGTAAAGGGTTGTAAAGACATTAAATTAGAAAATCAAGGTAATTTGTAAATATTTGGCACAAAGGCTTTAATAGAGAGTAGACATGATAAAGTTAATCATAATATTAGGAAACGTAGTTTACATTGTTACTAAAAATAATTATTCTAGTGTGTACTATTTTTCCAAAATAATGCAATTTTAACAAATGCATTGGGCTCAACTTTCAATTTTTCCACATAGAGATTACACCCAAAATGCTAATGAAATTTGAAAGATGAATTTGTAAAGTAGATATGACTCCAAGTTTCGCTATGAATTATTTGGGGTAAGGGGAGCCTCAGCTATTTTCTCTTTCATACCATTTAAGTTGTTTGATAATAAAAGTGGGTTTAGTTTTAGAGACCTAGGAGAGTGAGGAAGCTTCGTGATGGATTTGCATCTCAAACATTAATTTAGTATATTAAGAAGGAAAACAATTAATGGAATGATTTAGAATTCCATTAATACTTATATTAATGGTAAAAAGCTAGTATTTGCAGTAAATATCTCATATGTAAGTACTATGAAAGCATACTACAAATGATACATTATGAGAAAGCTATTTGGTAGCAAAAACTGTAGTTCTTCTCTAAGAACATAAAGTCCATCACTGATGCCACTCTCAAAGGTAATATTTTTTCTAACTCCTTTAATTGTTAGTTGGAAAACAAAACTTCTGTTCGACACAAAGACGTGCATGCATGTACACATGCACTTCCATGTACTATGGATAATTTTCATTAAAGACACTTTATAAAAACGTATCTGTTTTCAAGAATAGGCTTTAATCATGCATCACATATAAGGATGATATCAGAAAACAATTTACTATGGTATTTACTTGGACAAATGATATGAGAAGATTTGAAGGAAACCACAGATGCCACAGCGACGACTTTTGAGCAGAGAGAAGAGATGGTTGTCATTAGAAGTAAAGTTACTTAAAAAAATCAGGTTATCTTCTCCACTGGAAATCCCTCAAAACTTACAGTAATAAGAGAATACGAGGTCAAAGGAAAACTGGACATAAGTATATCAAGATCTCTATAATATGGATCCCCAGAACATTTTCAGTAAAAGAATTCTACCTCGAACCCTTAGAAAAGTAAAGGAAAGTTAGAAGTTTAGTTGGAATATATCTGGAAGAAATCTCTGCATTTATAAGTTTTTATGTAAACAACAATGGGGTAACCCATGTAGTTCCAGAAAAATGTATCCAGCATGAGCCTTATGAAAACAGACACATGAGGTTGAGTTCTAGAAAAAACTGAGAGGATGTGTATTTAAAGCATGTGCAAAAACAAAAACAAAAAGTGCCCTGTGTGGGCACTACAGATAAACACATATGTGTATAGACACACATGCACACACACACACACACACACACACACACACGCACATCCTGCATAAAAGAGGGTTAAATAGTTCAGGTTACTCAAGTTCATCATGATCCAAGTGAGATAGAAATGGATAACTGAATACACAGTACCTTGAAAATTTAATTTTCTTTCGGTCTCATATAATGTGAATGTTGCTTTATGTCTATAAATATTGTGCAAAATACAACTCTAGGTATACAATATATTGTTTAAGCTCCAGTCAACTATAGTATTCAGGGCCTAATTTAAGGAATAACAATCTGTTATGGAGAAAACATTGGCTGTACAGTACTTGGAATTACTGTTAGATGATGTGTTTTATGACATTCATTTTGGGTGATTTAATAGGCATCCAAGAGAAATTTTGTCTAGGAGGGATTTTGCATTATATACTGATTTTTAAAATATACTACCGTTAGCACCCACTCTGCCAGAGACTCAAAGAATCAGTTAAACGAAATAGTATAATGAAACTTTCTTAAAGACTGAGGTTACCCGGAAAAGTTTTGTGCCTGTATATGATCTTTCACATAATTTTGGATGTAAATTATGTGAAAACAAATGCCTTGTTAAATCAGTGTTTAAATCTCTTTCTTTCGTCAGGATGTGTATTTATTATTTAGAATATTTCCAAGGGCCTAGAGAAATGCAGGGACAGACAAGCTCACTTAGAAAGTGCCAGAAAATCAAGTACTTGTAATAATTTCTATTCAAATATACTAATATTGCTTAGAAACAATGCTTTTTTATGATTTGTGTTAATATGGAGACAGTAGTAATAGAAGATGATATTTACGTTAATGGTCCCCTTAAAACCTCAAAACTACCCTTGACAAAATATTCTTCTCAATCAACTCTCCAAGGAAAATTCAAACACAAAAGGAAAAGCTACGAAACGATCCTTCATTGAATACAATCAATTCAGATGGCAGAGTGAGAAGTCGAGTTTGAACCTGGGTGTAAGTAGAGTTGTCTGATTCGTTTTTAACAACAACCAAGATTCTATTTAAAACTCTCTATGACACTTGCATGTTTTTTTCCTCAATTGGTTGCTCCATTGAGCTCAAAGGGAGAACCCTAAGTGCCTTTCTATTCTAGCGGGCAGAACTACAGTGAAATATCACATCAAATAGTGGGCTCTTTGTACTGTCTGTCTTATAAGTTCAAGTAACATCAAATTAAGGCAAGCTGAAGGTCGATGATTTTTATCTTCAATGGAGTATATAAAAAAAAAAAAGAATGTATTGAATCTTGTTACGAAGGGGACAAGAGTCACATTCACCAGTGTCAGGAAACAAGACAGAAAGAAATAGTTGCCCAACTGCATACAGCAGAGATATCCTTGGTCACAAATACAGATGCTTGCTCAAGAAGGAAGGTCAGTTTCCAAATTTAATCACCATTTACAATAGAACAGAGAAGACAAAAGACAGAAAGACAGACAGAAAGAAAGGGAGGAAGGAAGGAAGGGAGGAAGAGAGGAAGGGGGGAAAAGAAAAAAAATTAAAGAAAAAAAAAGAGAAGAGAAAAGAAAACAGCTGAAGTCTCCTACGCTTCCAAGTCCTACTTAATTCTCTTTGAAGAGGGTGATCTGTAAGCACGCAGGTATCTCCTTGGCCAGTTGTGTCAAGAGGGAAAAGCGCAGGCAAAGACGTTTCTTCCTACATTCTAACTGCCGAGAACTCGCAGAAGGTCATGCCCCCAACACATGACGACCACTGACTAAGGAAAGTTTTTCAGATCCTAAATAGAAGAGATTTAAGCACCCATGAGCAGTCCTTAAAGGAATTAATGAGTAATGTTAAATGGAAGACACTTGACTAGGACTGATACATAATAATTTGAAATGACTTATTCTTTCATTTGATTGATTTCATGGATTTTGAAACACATAATACTATTTAAATAGGAATTATATTTCATTAACGTATAGGGGCCGTGATATTGGAAAACTGGGCCTCTTGACTGAGCCAAGGGAAAAACTCAAATTGAATATTTTGATAAAACACATCCTGAAGTTGTTAAGAAAACAAAATAAATAGGCTATTTGAATGACAAATTATTTCGTTGTTAGATAACTTTGATTTATTTTTTATCTGTTATTTAAACAATAAACTAGCATCTAAAATAGAGTGTTGAAGCTATGCTTTGAGTGTTTTTTTTAATCATTAGTAAGAACAACAAAATTCCTAAAATAATCAGTTAAACAATACTTTCCAAAAATCAAAACGATGAAACGATGTAAACTGTCCAGGTTGGTTAGGAAAGAAAGATCTGTGCTTTCAATGACACATGATGTTATTTTTGCTTTCAAAGTATATGACATAAATAGTTACCTAATGTCCCCTAAGAGTCTCTGGATGATGCTCAGGCATTTGGCTGTGGTGTAAATATGGTCAAGAATTTAATATATATATATATATATTATATATATATAATATATATATAATATATACACACACATATATATACATACATATATATATATGTTACCTAATGTTACCTGATGTCCCCTAAGAGTCTCTGGATGATGCTCAGGCATTTGGCTGTGGTGTAAATATGGTCAAGAATTTTATATATATATATATATATATATATATATATATATATATACACACACACACACACACATATACATACATACATATATACATATGCATATGTATATATATATACATATGTATATATGTATATATGTATATACACACACACACACACATATATATATATATATATCTAAGTACAGAGCATGTAATGTGACAGTAGACATACCTTAAAATAAAGGTTGATATAACGCAAAAAAAAAAAAAAATTAAAGGCATACTAAATCTTAATTTTACTTTAAAACAATAAAGTGATTCCCTACTTAAATGATATGAAATGCAGAAAACAGTATTATTAAAATTTAATGAAATGTTTATGTGACAAATTATAAAGAATTTGAATGTTAAATAAATAAGATTTTAAATACTGTACACATTTTGGTGAAAAGCCATAATAAAACTAATGTATTGCAATCTAGTTTTCTCATGAGTGCTACTTTAAATATATTTGTTAGTTTTAAAATGACATTTAATTACATAAAAGTAAATTTAGCTTACTATATCTTATGATTTTTTTTCAAGTAAAAAGATAAATAGGTTAAAAGCCAAACGTTTTTCAAATATGAAAATTCAAGAGCCGCCTGGATGGCTCAGTCTGTTAAGCATCAGACTCTTGGTTTTGGCTCAGGTCATGATCTTGCCCTTCATCAGATCGAGCCCAGGCACTGAGCTCTGTGCTGACATGAAAGAAAGAAAGAAAGAAAGAAAGAAAGAAAGAAAGAAAGAGAAAGAAAAAAGAATTTCATTCCATGCAACACAACTAACGTCTTTTTTTTTTTTTTCAACGTTTATTTTTTTTTTTTGGGACAGAGAGAGACAGAACATGAACGGGGGAGGGGCAGAGAGAGAGGGAGACACAGAATCGGAAACAGGCTCCAGGCTCTGAGCCATCAGCCCAGAGCCTGACGCCGGGCTCGAACTCACGGACCACGAGATTGTGACCTGGCTGAAGTCGGACGCTTAACCGACTGCGCCACCCAGGCGCCCCACAACTAACGTCTTAATGCAAATATTTTTTTTTAAATACTCCTGATAGTAATATCTACTTTTCAAGGAAATTTTAAAACTCCTTTTATGAAATGGTAAGTTTGACCAAATTTAGACCTTTTTATTATTAAAACTTTTTTCTCCAATTTACTTATACTCACTTTGGGTACCTACACTCAATTGCTATTTCAGATAATTCTAAAGAGTAAACATCAAATATTATTCAGGCCACATATTTCTAAACTGTTCTCTGCCGAAGACATGATTTCTTAGGCTGTGCACATTCTTCTGACTTTTCATGTTTAAGTCTTAAATAGAAACAAAACACCCCCTTTTCTTCTCCTTCTTTAAGGCTTAAAGAAAAGTCCGTAATTTTGATCACATTGGGTAAGTCTTGACTTTCTGTTGGTCCAAGGGGCATATTTCTAATGAAAAATAGTGACAATACGGCAATAGGAAAAAAGAAAAGAGAGAAACACTTTATGAAGTGAGGTTTTCTATCTCCCTCTTGTGTTTCATTTAAAAGAAAACATGTCTAGCAGTTACTGATTCCGTGTTTCCAGCCTGATACAATTGCAATCAGAGCAGCAAAGAAAGCCAGTCTCTGTAGTTCCTCTGGACATTAGTTAAATAGCATCACGAAATCAATTAAAGTTATGCTGAACAGTTTACAGTTCACTTTGTGTTTGTATCCTGAGATGTTTGGAAGCTAATAAGCAAGAAAAATGGTAGTGACTCTGTTTTCCCCTTGTTCTCAGTAAGCTCATTTTTCAGACAAAACCAAGAACATGCCGGCAATATGTCTTATTAGTAAAACAAATTGAAAACCTTACTGGTTTAGGTCAAACTGTAGTACAAGTGATAGAACCTACTACAAGAAATATAGAGGAATAATTTACTTTTCATCTGAGAACTGAACAGGGAAAATAGTAACCCCTCATAGGCACCATAGACATGCTACTGTTGGATCTAAAATGAATTACCAGGCTTAATAAACTTTCAACCTAATTATATCCACTTAAGTGTAAGTTATTTGCCATAGAAAATTTTAGCACGTGAAACTTGTTTAAGACTATTTTAAATATGGAAGTTCAATGTTTTATTAACCTCTCACTAAAAAAAAAAAAATGCTTAGTTCTGGAAAGGAAGAGATAAATTTAGATGTTAGTTAACGTTTTAAAATACGATCAAATAGGGCACCTGGGTGGCTCAGTGGGTTAAGCCTCCAACTTCAGCTTAGGTCATGATCTCATGGTTCCTGGGTTCGAGCCCTGCGTCGGGCTCTGTGCTGACACCTAAGAGCCTGGAATCTGTTTCACATTCTATGCCTCCCTCTCTCTCTGCCCCTCCCCTGCTCAAGCTCTGTCTCTGTCTCTCTCTCTCTCTCTCTGAAAAAAAAATAAATAAACATTAAAATATAAAATATGATCAAATAAATGCATACACATAAATTACTCATGCACTCTCTATCTAAACATTCATGCTTGCCCTAGAATTGAGGAAATTATAAGTCGGTTTATATGGTGATGTACCAAAACAGAGGATAGGTTACTTCCGAGTGATCCTTCCATTTAATTATTTAATCAACTCATACTATTCACAGAATTTATCCTTCCATGGTACTTTTTTTTTTTTTTAGAAATTTACTTTAGTTAAATTTACCATATAACAAATTATCCCACAACTCGGTGGCTGAAAGAAACAGGAACAGCCATTTACTCTAGTGCATGTGTCTGCAGACCAGCTGGGGCTCAACACATAGAACACTGTAGAATATTCTTTAAGCACTGTTTTATCTTAAGCACTGTTTTATCTGCATTTCACACATCTACTATACTGTAACTTTATTTCTATTCAGTTGAAATATTTTGGAATTCCTTCTCAATTTTTTCTTTGGTTAAAGGATTACTTAGGATTTTCTTACGTAATGTTTAGATAGTTGGGTGTTTTATGTTTATGCTTTTATTACACTATCCGGTTTAATTAACCAAGTGGTGAGATAGTATATTCTGAATATTTCCAGGTAATAATACTTGCTCTATGCAGGAACATGTTAGATAAGGATATATATTCCATGTGCATTTCAGATCATATACTTTGCAATTGGTGCTATCAATGAAGCCAATGAGATCATTGACCTTTTATCTATGTTGTTTTTTGTCTTTGGGGGTAGAAGGCTATCCTATTTCCTCTGGAGATTGTACATCTTCCCCCCCCCCCCACTCAAATCTCTACTTTCCCATACTTTGAGGCTTCCCACAAACCCTCCTCATCTACAAGTCTTCTCAAGAAGTTAAATTGCTCCCACCTGTCTCTCTAGGCGTGTAAAAACTCCTCTCTCTTTTTTTTCACGTTGTGCTACCTAGAAATCGTCTACCTAGAAATATACCTAGAGATCCTCCTCCGTTGAAGCTGGGCTTGCATGGAATTTCACAGAGCTCTCGGGAGGTGGAACCCTGACACAGGGGTTCTCGGTTCTCAGTGGGTTCTTAGTTTATCCCTCATGGGACATGGGTTTCCAGAGAAATTCCCTGTCCTATCCTGCTTCACTGCTCCACTTTTCAGCCCTGAGACTGTGGACCAGGAGGGCTTGGTTGTGGATTCCCAAAGAAGGACGTCGACCCTTGGACGCCCTCTGAAAATGCATTTCTGTTTCCAAAGGCCTTTTCCGCTTGTTTCATTGGAACTGTTCCACAAGTTGTATTGTGACATAGCTCTCAAACTTCCTGGTTTAAAGGTAAGGTATCAGGAACTGAGAAAGCATCACTGTTCCATAAGAAACTTGGTTAATAAAACTATTGTCCCTATACATACAAACCATGTCAATATTTAGACTCAGAGCTAGAAATACAAACTCTTATAGAAGATTTTATCGACATTTACCTACAACAATCTAGTACAAATATTGACTCAAATGCTTATATATTTTTGTCTAGAAAAGGCAGAGAAAATATTGGAGAGTGCACCTATTTGATATAAAATATACTTCTGCTTGGGGACAGACTTGTAAATGTTGTGAATGTAATTATTTTGAATTTAAGCTAGGCACTGAAATAGTTTCAGAACCAGAAGTGTGCATAATAATATCTTGCTTTACCTTTTCTATGGATAAGAACATTCAAACACTGAGTTTTTAGGTGATTTATCATCTTAGTTCTTTTTTCCTCTTCAAGAACTGTTTCCCCACTTACAAATATATATTTGGTGCAGTTTATAAATTTTATCTAGTTTTTTTTTTACCCATTAACCTATATGTGTATTTGGTTTTTTTAAGGATTATAATATAATCTTTATTTTTTTTAATGTTTATTTATTCTTGAGAGAGAGGACAGAGCATGAGGAGGGGAGGGGCAGAGACTGAGGGAGACACAGAATCTGAAGCAGGCTCCAGACTCTGAGCTGTCAGCACAGATCCTGACGTGGGGCTCAAACTCCCTAACCCTGAGATCATGACCTGAGCCGAAGTCAGATGCTTAACTGACTGAAACACCCAGGCACCCCTTAATGACCTCATTTTAATTTGATTTTCTCTTGAAAGACCTTATTTCCAAATAAGGCCATATTCTGAATTACTAAGGGTTAGGACTTCAGTATGTATTTTGTGGTGAAACACACTCCACCTCATAATATCTAGTCTATATATTGGACTCTCTACTGTATTTGGTTCAAAGCAAGGGATTCATGCCTAAAGTAAAATAACCCCATTGACAAAATTATGAAATTTGTTAACCAAGTGGTACCGAGGTTAGTACAAGTACACGTGTTTTAGAAAAAAAAAAAATAGAATATATATTAAAGAGAAAATGCACTCACTCTTTGAATCAGAAATGCCACTTCCAAATATTTACCCCAAATTATAAAACAAAACAGAAACAACAAATTCTTATATATATCCACAAGTAAATATTCATAGCCATGTGAGTTGCATCATTTCTATAAAGCAGAAATCAGGTCAAATAGCCAGGAACAAGAACATCTACAATTGTGATATAGATGTGAAAGAAAATATTATAATTATCTAAAATGTGGAAACAGGGGTATATGTACCAATTTATTATTTAAAAAAATATGTTTTATTTTTGGGAGAGAGAGAGGGGGAGAAAGAGAGAGACAGAGTGTGAGTGGGGAGGGGCAGAGAGAGAGGGAGACACGGAATCCAAAGCAGGCTCCAGGTTCTGAGCTGTCAGTGCAGAGACCGATCCAGGGCTCCAACTCAAGAACCTTGAGATCATGACCTGAGTCGAAGCCGGACACTTAAACCGACTGAGCCACCCAGGCGCCCCATATATGTACCAATTTAAATAAGACTCACAGACCACGTGATGTAATGAAAGTTGCAGAACCACACAAATAGCATGATATAACAACGACACATGCAAGTGGTTGATGCTAAAATATGAAATTCTAACACTTGCACAAAAGAAATAAATACTCCATGTAGGATGGTGATTACTTTCACAATGTTACCGCTGGAATGAGAGAGAAAGAAACCAGTTTTGGAATGCAAAATTGGTCTTCAATTTCGGGGTGTGTAATATTCACTTACAAAAGGGGTGCCTGGGTGGCTCAGTCAGTTGAGCGTCCGACTTCAGCTCAGGTCATGATCTCACACCCGGTGAATTCAAGCCCCGCGTCGGGCTCTGTGCTGACAGCTCGGAGCCTGGAGCCTGCTTCAGATTCTGTGTCTCTCCATCTCAGAGCCCCTACCCTGCTCGTGCTCTGTGTCTCTCTATCTCAAAAATAAATAAAAACGTTAAAAAATATATATTCACTTACCAAAAACTGAAACAAATATGGCCATGATTAAAACTTGATAAAGCTAGGTACTGGTGATTTATGCCTTATTCTCTATGTTTTATTATCTACACTTTTAGATGTTTTATTGTGTTTAATCTAAAATAACTAAGGAAGCAAGTTCTTCCAATATTAAATTTTGCAGATTTTAATTTGGAAAATAAATATATGACTATAAGCAAGGCAGACAACCTCTGTGTGGTTCTTTTTTTCTCATTAAAACAATATTTGCTAAGAAGTATTATGAGGAAACAATGTAGGGGGAAGGGGTTTGAAATTTTAAAATCCCTATTTAAAACTAAAATATTCATGGAAGCATAGAAACAATTTGACCAGAGGTTTGTAAAATTAAGTGATGTATATTGGTTATCTGAAGTATGGAGAATTATGGTAGGATTTAGTTAATATCTTGGAGCTATTTACTTTTTATTCATGGTTCATTAATTACTTATTGGCTAAAGTCAAGAGACATTAAATACAAATTAGACCAAAAAAAAAAGCTGTATAAAATCATTTTATTTGTTTCAGCCTATGATGAATGCAATAGTGTGCTCTTCTGAAGATTTCTCTTGATGGGATCATTTTAATTAGGTAAATGTTAGGTTCTGGAATATAGTTGACTGATTAATAGTGAAAGCTTGCCATCTGGCGGACAAAGTGAGAACTGTGGCATATTCTCGGATAGTTAACTAGTAGATCAATGCCCTTTGGGGTTAAGCATATGCTTTCTATGTATTTATTTGTAGCTCGTGGCTGAATAGCCTGAATTACACATGCACAGGCACACACGCATAGACACACACACACACACACACACACACACACACACACACACATTTATATACATGTACACACACCCAGCAGCCCTAATGGATTTCCGTTTGTGTTCAGACAATTACTAGTATGAAGTGCTCTAAGGAGGATGATATTGATTCATTTCTTCACAAAATGTGATTTTCCTTGAGATCTGCTATCTCATCAAAACTGTTTAGATGCTACTTTTGAAATAATTTGAAGAATTTGAATTCAGAGCCATTTGCAAATAAATGTGTCCTGTATAGCTCGTATTTCTTTTGATGTACCCTCCCTTTTTAACTCCTGAATAATTCACCTAAATGTTATGTCCAGACCCTCAATCCCCACCCCTGCCAAACTTACATCCACACATTGAACGTAATGGTGAGTAAATAGGGTGAGTTCGATTTTGTCCGCTAGACTAGATTGTTTCAGCGGGGGTTCGGTAAAACCCTTAAGATTCCACAAACTTCCTCTAAGCAGGGACTAGGATGGAAACAAAATAAACACTCTTTTCCTTTTCACTTTGCATGCCTCCTGGCCTGGGGTGACAGAAAGTTAGAGGTCTCTCAGCACTGATAACAGCGCACATTAGAACCATGTTTCTGTGCTTGAAGTCCCATCCGAGCTCCAGGACAGGGACCGAGATGTCCGTTGACAGGCAGTGGGATGGCACTGGACAGAGGACAGATGAGCAGGCCACCAATGTTGCTCTCCTCCTGAATTAACTCCCGCCAAACTCTCTGCACACACCTTTGGCTGATTTTTATGAAACAAACAAGGTCTGCAAGTGTAAAATTAAATACAAGTGGGTTTGTCTGTATATGCTGCCATTCAGCACCTCCCTCTTTGCCATTTTGTCGCATTATATGACTTGCCAACCTACATGGTATGGGTCAGAGCTGAATTGCATAACAAATGCTTAAACTCCTTTTTTTGTTTTGCAATTTTCTCATTTAGCTGTTTATCACTTCCTTCTCTTTATATTTTCTTAGGAGTTGTGTTTTACAAACACATGTCGCCCAATGTGGCGACTTCTGAGACAATGTATGACACACAAGAGGATGATGATGTTTATAGGCCTTGGCGAATGGACAACTCTAATTAGGTTATGTTGTAGAGTTACTCTCCTCTGATGCATTCCATCTCATGAGTGTGACAAGGTACAGAGACAGCCAAGAGAACCAAGAGAACCACTTGCCAATGGGGTTTACATGAGGCAGTGACTCATGTTGTCCTTCCCATTGTGAACTGTCTGTAAAGCACAGCATACAAAGACAACAATAGTTTCTGCAAAATCTTGAAAGACTGAAATACAAGCCAGAGCTATTGAGCAAATAAAAGTACTGATTATTACTTTTTTGTTAAACAAAGAGGAAAGATTTTGTTAAACAAAGAGGTCACATTTCTTAAAAAGCCTTAGAAAACAAGTTATTAGCAGAACTTTTGCCCAGAAGAGGGAAGGTGGGGGGGACAGAACCAAATAATATTCACATGTAGATTAGGGTGAGTATATGAGGGGACAAAATGCAAAGTCAGAGCAAAAAGATTCCATTCACAAACAGTGCAAGTATAAGTAAGTAGAAGCATAGAAATAATGCCCAGGAGATTTAAAGAAACATTGATTTCTCTATCTCCATTGATTGTAGCAATAAATGTCATGTGTAGCATTTGTAAGATTTGCAAATAATGGTGAAATTCAGAAATTGTTTCTTCTAATAAGCTTCCCCAAACAAGCGGAAACATAAATATATTTCAAGTGTTATCTTCATCTGGAAACAGTGAGTGTATCTTCTAGGAACTTGGTGTGTGTACTCTGGGTGCCCATCGATGTTTGGCTTTGTGATGTTTTCCCTCTCAAGTTACAAAAGTTAAACTGAAGTCCTAATGTTTCATAAAACACTGCGTTCTTCACAGAGAGACGTCATTGTCAAAAATGGTTGGGTATGCAATGAAAAATAGTTCTGGAAGCCGTTACCTCGTGGTCAATGTTATAAATCTACTTCGACTCAGGATGTTCAAAACTATGTGGAAGCCAGAATAACAAATGTATAGTTTTCCTACAACCCTGAGTAATCTAGTGGCTTAGCAGAGGAAGATTTCTCAGAGGTGAAAGGTGAGTTGCAGGAATGCTTCTGTCAAAAAATAGGCCATATATTCTGTCTGCTTTGAAGAGGAAGGATAGCCATGAATGTAGCCTACTTCGGACGAAAGCCTCATCTTGTGAACTAATTGGAAAATTCTCTTTATGACCCTAGAGAAAATGTTGTGTCTTTGAGTAGATTTAGAAAGAAACCCAGTTTGTGGAAACCCAGGTCAAAAAAGGAAATTCTGAAAAGTTTCCATTCTCATAGGGATTCAGTGTGAGGAAAAGTCTCAAGTCTCAAGTCTTATTGAAAAGCACTTGGACGAACAGCAGAATCAAAATTGAAAAATAGCTACCCTTCCTCTCAACACAAGTTTGAGACCAGATGACAGACCTGTTCAGAGAACTTATACTCAGTCTCAGAAATTGGTTTTATGAGGAGGGGAAGAATTTTGTGAGGTAAAAGCTAGCATGGACTTTGGATGAAAAATATTGATCTTTCCCTAGACCAGTTTTGGATTTCAGTGATAACAATAAACACTTTGCTGCAGTGTTCAAACTCTTAAGCATGAACAAGCTTCTTCTCTGACAAGCACTGGGAGCCAGGACAGATATTGACTTACTTCCCCTGAGAATGAAATCTGTGTACTCCCCTCTCAACTTCTACCAAGAATTGAATATTCATTCGGCAAAAAGCAAGAACACATTTTATATTACAATGAAAATTTCATTATTAGTTTAGATACCAGGAAGAAATTGATGGCTCATTTGATTCTGTCTTTGAAATAAACTATTTATAAAGATGAAGGTGTGGGGACACTCAGGATGATGTCTAATTTCTGGATTAGAAGCTGCTAGTCATTAATGCCCATGGTCTGAAGGAGAAATGTGTAGGGATGTGCAAGAAATGGGTGTTACAGAGCAGGGCTTCTCAAAATATCTGTGGTAAAGAATTTGGTTTAGATTTTTGTTGGTTGGCTGGTTTTCTATATTTCCAGTGAGCTGAAGACCGAAACTTGAAAATTAAAGTAAATTAAAAAGGAAATAAAGTACAGAAATCAGTTGCATTCTTATACACTAACAATGAAGCAACAGAAAGACAAATAAAGAAACTTATCCCTTTCACAATTGCACCAAGAAGCATAAAATACCTAGGAATAAATCTAACCAAAGATGTAAAGGATCTGTATGCTGAAAACTATAGAAAGCTTATGAAGGTAATTGAAGAAGATTTAAAGAAATGGAAAGACATTCCCTGCTCATGGATTGGAAAAATAAATATTGTCAAAATGTCAATACTACCCAAAGCTATCTACACATTCAATGCAATCCCAATCAAAATTGCACCAGCATTCTTCTCGAAACTAGAACAAGCAATCCTAAAATTCATATGGAACCACAAAAGGCCCCGAATAGCCAAAGGAATTTTGAAGAAGAAGACCAAAGCAGGAGGCATCACAATCCCAGACTTTAGCCTCTACTACAAAGCTGTCATCATCAAGACAGCATGGTATTGGCACAAAAACAGACACATAGACCAATGGAATAGAATAGAAACCCCAGAACTAGACCCACAAACGTATGGCCAACTCATCTTTGACAAAGCAGGAAAGAACATCCAATGGAAAAAAGACAGCCTCTTTAACAAATGGTGCTGGGAGAACTGGACAGCAACATGCAGAAGGTTGAAACTAGACCACTTTCTCACACCGTTCACAAAAATAAACTCAAAATGGATAAAGGACCTGAATGTGAGACAGAAAACCATCAAAACCTTAGAGGAGAAAGCAGGAAAAGACCTCTCTGACCTCAGCCATAGCAATCTCTTCCTCGACACATCCCCAAAGGCAAGGGAATTAAAAGCAAAAGTGAATTACTGGGACCTTATGAAGATAAAAAGCTTCTGCACAGCAAAGGAAACAACCAACAAAACTAAAAGGCAACCAACGGAATGGGAAAAGATATTTGCAAATGACATATCGGACAAAGGGCTAGTATCCAAAATCTATAAAGAGCTCACCAAACTCCACACCCGAAAAACAAATAACCCAGTGAAGAAATGGGCAGAAAACATGAATAGACACTTCTCTAAAGAAGACATCCGGATGGCCAACAGACACATGAAAAGATGCTCAATGTCGCTCCTTATCAGTTAAATACAAATCAAAACCACACTCAGGTATCACCTCACACCAGTCAGAGTGGCCAAAATGAACAAATCAGGAGACTATAGATGCTGGCGAGGATGTGGAGAAACGGGAACCCTCTTGCACTGTTGGTGGGAATGCAAATTGGTGCAGCCGCTCTGGAAAGCAGTGTGGAGGTTCCTCAGAAAATTAAAAATAGACCTACCCTATGACCCAGCAATAGCACTGCTAGGAATTTATCCAAGGGATACAGGAATACTGATGCATAGAGGCACTTGTACCCCAATGTTCATAGCAGCACTCTCAACAATAGCCAAATTATGGAAAGAGCCTAAATGTCCATCAATTGATGAATGGATAAAGAAATTGTGGTTTATATACACAATGGAATACTACGTGGCAATGAGAAAAAATGAAATATGGCCTTTTGTAGCAATGTGGATGGAATTGGAGAGTGTGATGCTAAGTGAAATAAGCCATACAGAGAAAGACAGATACCATATGGTTTCACTCTTATGTGGATCCTGAGAAATTTAACAGGAACCCATGGGGGAGGGGGAGGAAAAAAGAAAAAAAAAAAAAAAGAGGTTAGAGTGGGAGAGAGCCAAAGCATAAGAGACTGTTAAAAACTGAGAACAAACTGAGGGTTGATGGGGGGTTGGAGGGAGGAGAGGGTGGGTGATGGGTATTGAGGAGGGCACCTTTTGGGATGAGCACTGGGTGTTGTATGGAAACCAATTTGACAATAAATTTCATATAATAAAAAAAAAAGGAAATAAATTACAAGACATTGGTGAAGTTAAGATTTGCAAAAATGAAAATAAACCACTAAAAAACGAGGTAAAAAAAGATACTCTAAATACAAGTCTCGTTTTGGTATCATCAGATTCAGAAGATAGACATTTACCCTGTGAATTGCTGTAACATTTTCTAAATTCTGCTCATGATGTTGGTACTTAGTTCATTGCAGGTCTGTAGCAATAATTGGGAGAGCTGTACTGGTCAGCAAGACATAATGTGAGCAGTAATGCATTAGGGGTCACCTCCTTGTTGGAGTGATGACACCATGGACAACATAGCACCATGTGACTGAAAGGGTAACAGGGACATAGACATGTTGACCACATTCTCTTCCCTCCCACCTCTCTGGGGAGGCCCACTGGCCACACCCAGTGGAAAGCCACGTGGTAGGGGAAGCCACAGCCAACAGGGGGGAGAAGGTAGAGGGGGTTCTATAGTGATACAAAGAAGGAAATCGATACAGAGTGTATTTTTTACTACTTAATCACTGCTAAATGCCTTGGCATGGAAGGACTTTCTGGCTAGCTTTTTCATAGTGTAATTGGGGTTAAAATTTTGCCTTCCCTGAATTTATTCATTTCTTATTTTCTGCCCTCCATTCACTACTAATATATGATTTACTGTTTTTTGATACCTGTATCAACAAAAATGCAAAAAAAAAAAAAAAGAGATGAGTAGATACAGAGTATATCAATTCATGACACATCTGTGAAGTCTTTTTAAATATTTAGAGCGAAAGAAAGGGAAAGGGAGATGTCTAACAAACCTATGCATTTATGCTTTTCTGCTCTCTATGTTATTCACAGAAATATAATAAGAAAGGTCCTATTTCACTTCCTTATTTTCTTTTTTTTTTAATGTTTTTATTATTTATTTTTGAGAGAGAGAGACACGCACACAAAGTACGAGAGGGGAAGGGGCAGAGAGATGGGGACACACAGAATCTAAAGCAGGTTCCAGGCTCTGAGCTGTCAGCACAGAGCCTGACAGGAGGCTCGAACCCATGAACTGTGAGATCATGACCTGAGTCAAAGTGAGATGCTCAACTGACTGAGAAACCCAGGTGCCCCTCCACTTCCTTATTTTCTACACCTACGTAGAACCAAACCAAATACAATCGTCCCTCGTAATCATAATTTTTGTTTTACTTTCTCCCAGATATTTAAAATTGGCAAACACTAGCACTTTCTTCATATAAAAAAGAAAAACCTTCTTTCTTTCCAGTCTAGTATTCACTATCTTATTTGCCTGTCTTCCATCCCCAGTCAGCAAACCCCTCATAGGTATTTTCATAAGTTTTTATTTAAATTCCAGTTAGTTACCATACAGTGTAATATTAGATTCAGGTGTACAATTTAGCAATTCCACACTTACATGCAACACCCGGTGCTCATCATGACAGGTACCCTCCTTAATCCCCATGACTTAGTTCACCCATACCCCCACCCACCCCCACTCTGGTAACCGACAGTTTGTTCTCCATAGTTAACAGTCTGATTCTTGGTTTGGCTCTCTCTTTTTATCCACTATGAACATTTTTGTTTATTTGTTTCTTAAATTCCACATATGAGTGACATTCCATGGTGTTTGTCTTCCTTTGACTTCTTTCACTTAGCATCATATTCTCTAGTCCCATCCTCATCTTTGCAAATCCTAACTCATTCATTTAACTTGAATACTTCCTCCAACATGTGTTCTCCTTCTATGTTTTATTTTTCTCCAACTCATATATTATTTTCTACCCTACTATATAAATACAGGCTGTGTCCCCAAGTAGACTATAAATTTCAGAAATGTTTAAGATTTCTGGTACTTAGTTAAATGGTATATTCATAACCAATCCTGGTAAATCCCGGTTAATAAAATGTTGAATTAAAAAAATAAAAGTCCTGTTCAACACTTTAATATTTTTTCACTGAGCAGTGGTCCATATTATGAGTTCTTGAGTGATTTACTCACAACAAAGTGGGTGTTATGCCTTTTATAGATTTTTTTCTAATATCCACCGTATAAAAATTACCACTATTATTCAAAAGTAAAGTATAAGAACTATTTTAGAAACAAAAATACTAATTTTCAAAAGGAGTTAAGCCATTCTATTTTTTTTATAAAAGGAAGTTGAATTTTCTGCCAGTTGGTTTTCACATGCTGGTGAATGGCAAAAACTACTATTTTTGTATTGCTTCCAAACTTTTACAAATAAGAATTTTTAGAAATCTTGAGATCTTCTCTTCTGTTTCCAAAACTACAGCTCAAAAGATGAACAAAATAGAAGCTACCTAGAACTTATTCAATTTAATAATACAGTTAACCCTTTAACAAAGTGGGAGTTTGGGGGCCAACCCTCTGTGAAGTCAAAAACCTGTGTATAACTTTTGACTCTCCCAAAACTAAACTAATGATAGCCTACTGTTGACTGGAAGCCTTACCAATAGCATAATATTTGTAAGTTATCTGTATTATGTACTAGAGAAAATAAAATGTCTTTCAGAAAATCCTAAGTAAGAAAAAATGCATTTATAGTACTATACTGTACAAAGTTCATATATAAGTGGACCCATGCAGTTCAAACCCATTGTTGTTCAAGATCAACTGTATATTTTTGATTCACAAAATTTTAAAAACTTGGGGCACCTGGGTGGCTCAGTCGGTTAGGTGTCCAATTTCGGCTCAGGTCATGATCTCACAGCTCCTGAGCTCAAGACCCGTGTAGGGCTCTGTGCTGACAGCTCAGAGCCTGGAGCCTGCTTCGGATTCTGTCTTCCTCGCTCTCAGCCCCTCCCCCACTCACACTCTGTCTCTGTCTCTCTCAAAAATAAATAAACATTAAAAAAAATTTAGATACCCAATCTCCATTCAACTTTTTTTCTCGTGAATCATTTCTCTCTATCTTAGCTAAGTTTATTGTTCAATGACTTAAAGTGAACATTAAAATTAAGTACAATTAAGATTTTTCTGGGTTATAAAGATATATTCATCCATGAAAGTAGCCAAATATTTTAATTAATTATGATATCTGTCTTGTAGCCAATTACCACCGGTCGTTAAATTTAATCAAAAGATTCATTATAAAAATTATGTATTAACAGTAACAATGAATAACTTATTCACCATAATTATCCATAAATGTAACTAAACATGAACAGTATCTAAATGAAAGTTAACTTGCTATTGACTTAGACTGTAATTGTGCTTTATAATATTCTCTTTCCTAACTCCCCTCCCTGCTGTATTTTATATCAATCACTACCAAGAAAATAAAACTAAATCATGAAGAAAATCAAACAAATGTACAGCCTTCTGAATATTTATCATTTAATTTAAAACACTACTCATAACATTTCTAAAATCTTAAAGCAACTGAAGAAAAAGTCAAATTTGACATTTGTCTCCCATCAGTCCCTTGTCATTAATTTGTTGTAATTTTCAAATATTTCCAATACTACATATATGTGTGCACGTATATGGACATCATATATCTAATGGAGTTTTACTGAAAATTCAAATAAAATTATATAAGAATATATTAAAAATTATATAATAATATATTAATGGACTTAAAAGAAAAGAAAGCTATGGTCTTATTTTGCAGGATAGACTATACACTACATAGAATATTATTAAAACACCATTGCTGAACTCAAAGATACTGTCCTGGATGAGAAAAATATTGGTGATGTGATTACAAAATGACATGCACACCAAAATTTTACAATTAGAATATTCCAACTTTCCTTAAACTCACAAGTTGCAACCAAATTAAGAAATATTTAAAGGAGAAAGAAAGTAGGGAAAGAAGGAAGGAAGAATGAAAGCAAAAGTGAGGGTCAGAGGAAGAAATACAAAAGACCAGGAATTAATAAAAGGCTCAGAAGACTTTCACATTCTAGATCTATAGTAGATTTGGTGTTTGTTCTTATATTGGGGAAGATAAAACAGCAAGTCCATTAGGACTTAGTGTCTTCTTTATTGGTAGAGTTTTCTATATGGATTTAATTTCTTTAGTAGTTACAGGAACATTTAGGTATGTGTTTAAATATGTCATCTATTTTTTTAAATATATTGCTACATTTTTCTTATAAACCTGTTATTTTTAAAAGTGTATCTGCAAATGAAGTTTCTTCTTGATAGACTTTATTTGTGCCTTCTTGACTTTTTTTTCTTTTTTTTTTTTTTTTTTTTTTTTTTTTTGGTTTATCAGGCTTACCAGGGATTCAATAACTAATGAGTCTTTCAAAGAAATAACTTTTTTTCTGAACTATTTCATCCACTTTATTTGTTTCTATTTTACTAATTTCATCTTTATTTTATTTTATTTTATTTTATTTTTATTTTTTTAATTTTTTTTCAACGTTTATTTATTTTTGGGACAGAGAGAGACAGAGAATGAACGGGGGAGGGGCAGAGAGAGAGGGAGACACAGAATCAGAAACAGGCTCCAGGCTCTGAGCCATCAGCCCAGAGCCCGACGCGGGGCTCGAACTCACGGACCGCGAGATCATGACCTGGCTGAAGTCGGACGCTTAACCGACTGCGCCACCCAGGCGCCCCGATTTTATTTTATTTTAATGTTATTTATTTATTTTGAGAGAGAGAGAGAGAGAGAAGAAGGAAAGGAGTGGGCAAGGGGCAGAGAGAGAAAGAGAATCCCAAGCAGCCTCCCCACTGTCAGCACAGAGCCTGAAGTGGTGCTCCAACTCATGAACCATGCGTCATGACCTGAGCAGAAATCAAGACTGGCACTTAAGTGACTGAGCCACTCAAGCGTCCCTCAACTCTGTTTAAAAAAAAAAAAAATGCAGTAAGCAGTGGTAAACCAATTGTTGCCTTTGGAAACATACATGACTTGGAAACATACTTGCTGAACTTATAAACCTGGACAAGGTGGTTTTCAGGAAGAATGTTGGAAAGTAAAGCTCCTGCCTGTTACCTGTAGTTGATAAAATACAACAAGGAAGTATGCAAACAAAATGAGAGGGAACATAAACATTCAGAATAGAAAAACAGAATTGTTTCACACTTCCATCTTCTTCAGACACAAAGAGATGATTAATTTGAAATACTGACAGGGCAAAAATTCAAATCATGAGTCTGATCATTAAGATGCACGTTGTGGCATGAATCAAGTCAAGTACATGGCTATCATCATTCCTTTGTTAAAATGTTTGAATTAAATATCAGGACCCTTGTTGCTTTAGGCAAGATCACTTTTTGAGTTTATCTATAATCAAATTGTCACACTTATTTTCCCTCAAAAAAACAAAAACAAAAACAAAAAAACAAGAATTGTTTTCTTAAACATGTTTTGGAAAAATTATATACTTTTTACCAAAAGTAATTTAAGGTAGACTGACCTATTGAGAAAGGAATACTTGGCTATTGGCTAAAAAATAATAATCTGAAGAACCAATCTCTTCTCCAGTAATTGACAAGAACCAATATTGCCCAGACTGAGTAGTGTTGGTTCATATCTTTGTGAATAATTATTATTCAAATGAATAATAAGTTACAGATGCATTAATAAATTATAAAAAAATAATGTAGGACTATGCACATCAAATATTCAATAGTTGTCTCAGCCATAACATAAACCTTGGCAAATTCTTATGTCAGTCATTCAAAATCTCTTGGAATAAACCTAGCACAAAAACAAAATAAAACAAAATAAGTAAGTAGCATTCCAAACAGAAGTGTAATTGTTTTCCTCTGCATTGAAACAGCAAGGGATTACATTTATCAGACTATTATAATTCGCCCTAATTTTTCTAATTTTAAGGACATTTCCTAAAGACCAAGTTTCAATAAGGACCTTGTCAAAACAAGGACAAAACTCCAGTGGTCTTTCCCTCCATTAGCGCTCTGTGTCTGAATCCACATGGTTTAGACCAAATACAAGCTTCCAAAATTTCAGAATTTTTTAGAAACAGAATGAGACGTAATCTTGATAAATACACACACATAGACACATACATACACAGCTATGAAATCAATTATTTTGCACTTCAGAAATTATGGGAAAACATCATGGAAGTTTGACGAATTATACTAATATTATATGACATATTAAAAACAAGGTATCGATTTTTTAGGTGTTTTTCCCTTCTCTGTACTTTGTTGTTATTGTTGCTTTATTTTAGAGAGAGAGAAAGAGAGCACAAGTTGGGGAGGGAATAGAGGGAGGGAGAGAGAGAGAGAGAGAGAGAGAGAGAGAGAGAGAGAGAATCTTAAGCAGGCTCCATGCTAAACTTGGAGCCTGATGTGAAGCTTGATCCCACGACCCTGGGATCATGACCCGAGCTGAAGTCAAGAGTCAGACATTCAACCGACTGAACCACCCAGGTACCCCATTCTCTGTACTTTTGTCATTGATTTGTGACGATGATGTGAAAAGGACAAAGCGAAACTACGGGGGTAAAGCCTAGCACAAGCTCTGTCCTTAGGACAAACACAGCCTATGGAACAGCCCCACCAAGGATACTGTAAATATAAAAGCATGCTCAACCCATGCCAGCAGGAGTGAGTCGAACCACAATGACATACAATGAGTTCAAAGAAGTGGGCACACTTATATCTTGGTTTCTCTGAGAAATCAATGTTCATGTTTCTCATGATGTTTCCTAAGGTCATAGAACAATGCATGATAAATAGTAAGTTTTCAATATATATTGGTTGAATGGTTGGACTCTTCTTTAAGCCACAGAAATGGCTAGTCAAAGGAAAGATTGATTCTAAAGTTTAAATAGACACAACTTAATTGATACGATATTATAGACGTTGACTATATATTCATCTCTTGCTGTTGTGACTTCACCAAGTTATCAAAAATGACATCATAATTGTTTGAGATAGCCAACAATTGCTGCAAAGCCCACAAAAACAAAACAAAACAAAACAAAACAAAACAAAACAAAACAAAAACTACTAGCCTTCTTTAGCATATATCGACTAGAAACAGCCCTGACTATCTCAGGTGTCTGTTTTGTGTCATGGACCAATGAAGGGGAAAAATAAGGCCCAAATCTGGGATTCAATAACTACCAGTTCCCTAAATCTGTTACATGAAATGCTACTCCCTTTGAATTTCAGTTGCTAGACTTGTGCCTTTGTTGGAGAAAAGCAAATTTAGCAACCACCAACACTGTTACCACCACAACAGCAATAATAAGAATCATCAAGGGACTTTGAGTCTGAAATCCAAACTTCCTGTATGAATTGGATCACTTCCAGCTCAGCAAAGGACAGCTGCACTGGTAAATGGCGAGAGTGCATTAGAGCTTGCATTATGGTTGGCTCTTGAAGCATTTCTTTCAGCTTTCCATGGGGTAGTTTCTACACTGCAGGGGGTAACCTGTGCAAGAAGTGATAATATTAACACACAAGAGATCCCCCAAATGTGTGGGTATCTCTTGTCTGTGTTATTGTCTTGTGACTGCATATCTGCTTTTTCTTTTAAACAGCCTGATAACCACTGCTTCTGGAAAGTAACAATATGAGTAGAAATCTTTCTTTACCTTGATGTGCAAGAACAACTATAAGGATAACTTGGATCTCATCCCTTTGGACATAATCAAAGTTCTTACTTATGACCTTTACAATTATGGAATAAATCCTTTTTTTTAATAATGATTATCACCTCACTGATTAGAACATATGTAGACCACAAACATAGGTAAGGAATACATAGTTTCTCTTGATTATCATCTATTTGAAAATTTTCTGAACTTGTTTGCTTCTTGATGTTTTATCTCTTCCCTCTAATTTCTTCCTCTTTATCTCTCCATATTTTATGTATCACATTAACTTTGTTTACCAAAGGCCTCTCTTCTTTCTTCCTGTTGTCTGTTTTGATAAGTTCTAGCTTAGTTAACTGTTACACATTTTTATCATGTCACCCCTGTTGTATGGGTAGGAGTGTGATGAGACATGGTATGATAACAATTTATATTTTATTTTATTTTTATTTTTAAAGTTTATTTATTTTAAGTCAGAGAGAGAGAGAGAGAGAGGAGGGGCAGTGAGAGAGGGAGAGAGAGAATCCCAAGCAGTCTCCATGCTGTCAGTGCAGAGCCTGATGTGGGATTTGATCTCGTGAACTATGAGATCATGATAAGAGCCAAAATCAAGAATCAGATGCTTAACGAACTGAGCCACCACGTACCCCAACAGTTTTTATGTTTTTAATAGTTTTTGTATGTTTATTTGTTTTGAAAAAGAGAGAGAGAGCATGAGAGAGTAAGGAGCAGAGAAAGGGGGAAAGAGTATCTGAAGCAGGCTCTGTGCTGATAGCAGAGAGATATGGGACTGATATGAACCATGAGATCATGACCTGAGCTGAAATCAGATGCTTAACTGACTGAGCCCCACTTGGTTTCCCAGCTATTTGTATTTTATTGTTTTATTTTATTTTATTTTATTATTTTACATTTCACATTTTATTTTATTTAATTATTTTAGTTTTTAGATGTTCATTTCATTTATGTTTGAGAAGCATGAACGGAGGAGGAGCAGAGAGAGAGGGAGACACAGAATTGGAAGCAGGCTCCAGGCTCTGAACCGTCAGACAGACCCCAAAGCGAAGCTCAAACTCAAGAACCATGAAATCATGACCTGAGTAGAAGTTGGACGCTTAACCAACTCAGCCACCCAGGCACCCCGACTTTTCCTTTTTTTCAACAACCTGTTCTTTGTTGTGTTCCAGATTTACTTTACTTGGTATAACACATTTACTTTTCAATTACATATGTTCCGCTCTTTTACTCTATCAGTTTTTAGTGAGATGATCACGTGATCACCTTGTGTTTCCAATAGTATTATTTATCTTCCATAAGAATTTGTTATTTTATGGGTATAATATGAATTTTAACTGAGCATAATAATTACGACTCTGCTATCCCAATTTTCTCTGGTGTTAACTTTTCTCTACTACAGTGACTGAGATGCTACTGAATTAACTAAAATACTATTTCGTGTGTCTACTCAAATTTATATTTGATCATTGTGCATCAGCTTGTGAGATTGTAGTCTACCACTTCTGACTGTGGGGGAGGAAAGCTGAATTTGTAAGTGTGGGACGCTCATACCGCCTGAGGCGTGTTAGATGCAACACAGTCCCAAATCGTGTTTGCCTTCTCTGCCATATCATGGAAGTCAGTGTCACATTTTCTTTCCATTCTGCATAGATAGAAAGTGGAGTATGAGGACACACCTTGTTCCCTCAAGAATTACCCTCTGATTTCTTCTTCAGGAATCATACATTCTCCGTATGTGTGCTAACTCTAAATTAGTGCCTTCTGGAACTGATCTTACCTCCTCAGCGGTCTGCTTCTGTGCATCTATGGGTTGTTGTTGTTGTTGTTGTTGTTGTTGTTTCCCTTCCTCGTTTTTCTTTGTTTGTTTGAATAACCTAATTATGTTGGTATTTCCTCTGTTCCAGAAATTCCTAAAACTGTCAAGTGTACTTTTAGAGGTTCTTTCTAGTTTTACTGCATTCTTATTGATCAACTGATTAAAATTCCCTTTTCATTATTGCACGGTATTTTTGCTGGGAGAAGATATAAATAATGATGTTGACACTGATCTGACAATATGATTATAATTTTAGTTTTTATGTTTTTAAATTTTTTAATATGACTGTAATGTTAATCATGAGATTCTCCCTTTGAGCAAGGATCATGAGTTATTTATCTTTCTATTTCATTAAACAACTAGGAATTGATCTTGCTTATGACATAGTTTTAATAATAATATTGGTGATAATAGTAGTCAAATTTACTGAGCTTTGCCATAATACCAAACCCTTGCTGGGGCACCTGGGGGGCTCAGTCAGTTAAGCATCTGACTTCAGCTCAGGTCACCATCTCGCAGTTTGTGAGTTCAAGTCCCGTGTTGGGCTGTGTGCTGACCTCTCACAGCCTGGAGCCTGCTTCACATTCTGTGTCTCCCTCTCTCTCTGTCCCTCCCCTGCTTGCATTCTCTCTCTCTCTCTCTCTCTCAAAAATAAATAAACATTAAAAATTAATTTAAAAAAAGACCCTTGCTAAGTCCTCAATTAATCATCCCAACAGCACTCTGTGTTAGGTACTGATAGTATTCTCATGTTAAGGAAACAGAGGCACAGAGACACGAAATAACTTGTTCGAGGTTAAATAGCTACTGGACGTTTGATTCAGAATTTGAATCCCGACGTTTTGACTCTAGAGACTGTGCCACATTATAAAGTAAGTCCTATTCCCCAAGGCCAAGCCACTAGTTCCCAGCATTCTCCTCACCTGCATGTTATACTTACCAAACACGCAGTCTTGTACCCTCCCTGAGTCCTACCAAAATATGAACTAGGAACATTTTGATTTATTACTTATTTTTATTCGCTACTTTGATAATGGAATACTTCACCCACAACTATATGACCTTAAGAGCTCATTCTAGAGTTAGAGACTAACAGTCTTTACAGCTAACTTCAAAGATGGGAATCCATGCAGTCAATCAGATGCAATAAGCAAATTTAGCTGAGTTTATAGTACAACTTCGCTCTCACGCGTCATATAGTCGCAACATAAATATGTAAACAAACAGCCAAGGGAAAGAATATTTATTTAACTGACATCCTAGAGGCCTCATTTGATAAACAAAGTTAGTGTTACAGCTGAACATAGCAAAATAAAAAACTCAAAAAACTCCTAATGCACGGTTCAAACGATTATCAGTTAAACATAACTCAACTTTTGAAGACATAACCTTTTATTTCACCAAAGCGTTCCTATATATGGTGACTTTACATAAAATATTTTAAATTCCCACACTCTGAGGCTAATCATTTACTGGTCTACAAATTAAAGGCATTGGTTTGGTGTCATACTTTCCTGGCATAAAAAAGCAATTCACTATCTCGCTAGGAATCCAAAAGTAATTCTCAGAAATATAATTCACAACCCATTATATTTTAACACAACATATTTCAACACATACATCAAGTTGTCTGCCTCTTCATCTCCCCAAGTCACAATTAAAATGAGTTAATGAAATCATTATCCAACTTGCTCACTCTTATCAGTTATATATGACACAGCTTGTTATTTATGATGTTATTGGTCTTCTATTACATACTATAAAAATAAATTCTGCTTCTTTTCTCTTTTGTATGGTTGGGGTAATAAAAAATTTTATTTTAGAAACTGTTATATGTATCTAAAAATAAAATGAATTGGTTATATAAATTTTATTTAAACATTGCACTAATTTGATAAAAGGAAAACACCATCTTCTTTCTTTTTTTTTTTTTTAATTTTTTTTTCAACGTTTATTCATTTTTGGGACAGAGAGAGACAGAGCATGAACAGGGGAGGGGCAGAGAGAGAGGGAGACACAGAATCGGAAACAGGCTCCAGGCTCTGAGCCATCAGCCCAGAGCCTGATGCGGGGCTCGAACTCACGGACCGCGAGATCGTGACCTGGCTGAAGTCGGACGCCTAACCGACTGCGCCACCCAGGCGCCCCAACACCATCTTATTTCTATTTAAGCAAAATTTTCAGTTTCCTATTATGTTTGATAATACAGCAAGGAGAATCTTCAAATTGTGAATGCTTTCCGGTGATTGGCCCAAGAAGATAACCTCCAATCATTCTAAAAATTGAAATGGATAGATGAATATCATGACAGCTGAAATGTTTGACAAATAAAAATGAAAGAATAAAATTCTATTGAAAACATGAATTAGATTGAATATATTTCTTCATATATATTTGAGCCTATGAGACCTTAAGTTTCAAAGATAATCTTCTTGGGTTTGATGCTTTGCCTTGAAAATGCTCTGGGGTGGCAGTCCTGTCCCCAGAATCCACTAGAGGAGACAAAATTTAATCAAAAGAGAAGTCAAGAAGCACAAAAGACACATAGGTTAGACTCCAAGATGCTTACAGGTATATTGTACAGGAGTACCGACGTGGATATGACCTTGGCAGATGGAGTGGTCTTCATGCAGTTGTCAATCAATCAATCAGTCAGTCTTTGATGAATATTGGCAATGTGTCAGACCCCATGTAGAGCCTGATGCAGTCTTCTGAATGAATCCTAACTAGGCATGGGAGCTCCAGGACAGGAAGAATTTTTGTCTATTGTGTTCACTGCTATATGCCTAGTGCCTAAAAGAGTGATTGGCACATGCCAAAACTTGATAATTAAGCAGTGGTGTAATGGATATTGTTGAACGAAAGGATATAATGTATTGGTTATTCAGGGTTGAGAAATGTGTGTATATCTATGTGCATTCGAAACCAAATAATTCTAGACTTCTGAAAAACTGTTGCTATCTAGACATACTCTAAAACATTTCAATTAAAATTTAATTTTTTAGCCATTGTATATAATAATATTATTATTGAGCTCTCGTTATGCTGATATCTTATCCATATCATCATATATATCAACATTACGTCTTCCAAACTCCTTTTAACAGTGTGACTTTTATATTATATAAAATGTGAAATCAAAGTAATTGAATCAGTATTTTTAGTAGTAAATCATCATCAGGTTTTGTGTTTAAAAACTTAAATGAAAGCAATGTTCAGACATAGTCATGTTTAATAAATCTGAAACAACTTCAAGTGTTTACATGGTATTATATGCTCATTGATAAAGCTTATTGAAAAAGAATAATAAATTTCTCTCTACCTGTATTATTAAAAGTAAATCAATTGAAATGAATAAGATCTCAGAAAAAAAAGGCTTTAACAATTTTTTAAATATCACTTAATTCTTAGCATGTAACACTCTGAATATCAGAATTATGACAGTCAAATGAATGCTTATAAACACTTATATTAAAAAGATACACAGGCATATTTATTAGCTTGTGTTTTATGACTGCTCAAACGTCAAATTGCTTTATTTTGCCCTGGATAGGATTCCAGTTTACCATATCCAATCCTGGTCTTCAAACCATTTCATTGATCAGTTCCCACTGTAAATTTATTATTTATTTATTTATTTATTTATTTATTTATTTATGTTTATTTTTGAGAGAAAAAGAGACAGAGTGCAAGCAGGGGAGGGGCAGAGAGAGGGAAACACAGAATCTGAAGCAGGCTCCAGGCTCTGATGTGTCAGCACAGAGCCTGACATGGGGCTCAAACTCACAAGGTTTGAGATCATAACCTGAACCGAAGTGAGAAGCTTAACTGATTGAGCCACCTAGGTGCCCTTCCCACTGTAAATTCATTTATTGTAGACTTGACTTCATTACATGTCATAAATCATATATATGTATATATGCATATATGTATGCATATATATGTATATATGCATATATGTATGCATATATATGTATATTTGCATATATGTATTTGTTTATATATATTTGTTTATATATTTATTTATATATTTTAAAGACGATAAAATCCCCCACAAAAAAAAGATGCCCATTATATTAATGAGAAACAAACTCCATTTGCTTAGAGTTAGTGAGAAAGTAACATATAAATAAATGGAATGTTGAGTAATAATACACAAAACAGTTCCATTTTGGACATGATGACAAGAACCTATCAGCATTTGGTGATTAAAGGCACCAAGTTATGCCTGAGCACATATGCACTTTTGTCTGCATTTATTGACTTTTCTTTAGCGGAGGAATATTTTCTTCTATTATGTCTTTATTTATTTCTTCCTGGGCACCATTCAAGATATCACTCATTTAGTTGTTGACTCTACACTGTCTGACTTCCATATCTACCATTATTTCCAACTCATAATTTTATTTAAAAATTTCATTTATTTAATGAGGTTTGATTTTTATTCCATGTATCCAGCAATATGCACTTTTCATTCTTCCGTATTTAAGCAAAACTTGAGAAAACTGCATTGCCCATGCATTTCTACCAAAGTTGTTCTTATTTATGCTCTAGATAAAATGTTTTCCAGGAAAGTTTTATTCTCTCATAAATCAAATCACTGCTATAATATTTTTTTCTTAATATCTTTCAATTTTTCAACATTAGTTTTCTTCTTTAGGCTTCTGAATAGATAAATATCGAAAAAGAAGATGGAAGAATTATATATTTTTCGATGTCACATAGACTATGGCCCTTGAGCGGGAATGGGGTATAACTTCTTTGTTCTTCAATTATTCATACACAAATCTATTACTTGGGAATTGATAGTGAAGGCACACGATGTCTTCTTGTTTTTCTTTCTATCTTTATTTCAATACCACTTAAAAATATAGTACCTTAAAGCTTGTATGGATTTTTCTCAGTCTTATAGTTACATCAGTCTATCAGAGAGATAGATAAACTTTTGGCAATCTTCATTTTTAATTGTGTAAGCTTGTGTAACCTTTAGTTTGGAATTTATAAAAAAGTAGACTACTGCTAAATTAAAGATGCTAGCCAAATACTATTTTCAAATGAAATCTCATATATATGTTGTCACTTTATCCCCACAAAAACAGATTTGTTTTCCTTTAAACTATCAGTAAGCCTTTTTATAATGATAAAATATATAACAAAATCACCACTGTTAATATATGGTTAAAATTAAAATTTGATTTTCAACTTGAAATGTAACGTGACCATGGACATTTAATTTACCTGTCATTGATCTTCACTAAGACTTTATAAAATTAAAACTCATTTCATAAGGTTGCATGAGATTCATGGCTTGCCTCTTACTAGTGTTCAATTAATGCAAATCACTATCATAATTGTTAATAACCATAACCTGTTTTATTCATTTTTGTTAATTATGTTTGTAAATGGAATATTAAATTGTTTTAGACACAAATTATTCTAAATAATTTCTAAAGTCATGTTTAATAAATGCCACATCATGGAAATGATTTATCCGATTTGAAAAGTAGGCTATTTTATGTTTGTTAACAGAGACTAAGATATCCCTTCATTCCTTAAAACAGTATAGAAATTATATTTAAATATATATGTTTATTTCATGTTATTTTGCAAATAACCTTTGAGTATTCTTTTATTCATTTATGCACTATAAAAATATTCATTTGATGAATCTATAATTTCAAAATTCTGTTATTGTATGAATTTTATATTATGTAAATTAATTCACTTAAAATATTAACTCAATGTAATATATCCAATAAAACATACAGAGCATTTATCTAATAAATTGCATTATAATAATTATAGTAGTTATTATTACAATCTAATATTTACCATTTGAAGAATTTTAACTTTCCTAGCACTGACACATTCTAGGTCAGATAAGAAGTTACTTAAATATTGCTTCGGAAATTTACATCAGAGAAATGGAAAACTGTGTGCGTGTCACAAAAAAAAGACAACCTGTCTTTTTTTTTTTTTTTTGGAAATGACCTTCATTATTGATGCTATGGATATATTTTTTGAAGCATTTGAAGCTTTCTATGGATGCATTGTTTTGAACAAGCAAAGACATGTTTTTCTATGTTAATAACGACATACATTCATATAATTTTTATGAATCCTATAAACCTGTATGAACATTTATGTGGTGAAACTGAATATCTCGAAAGACCACTAGATGTCTCCACACTACACTTCTTGGAAAGACTACCTAGCAATCACTGTATGGTGAATAAATTGAGAATAATACTGACAGTGTACAAAATAAAGTGCCAACAAAATAAAGTGTTATTTTTTTTAGAAAAATTAAGTAATTTTATATATGGACGCAGTTATATATTTTTCATTTTTTTCAAATAAATATAGCCATGCTAAGAAGGGTCTAAAGCCTCTGTCACCATCAATATTGGCCTTCAACAGCAACCACTGAAGGATGAGTACTCCAGGGACTGGAGTCTACAGGAATGTGGGTGCATATGGTTACAATCAAGGACACCATATGCAACCATGGAGATACAATTGCAGCCCTGATGTAGAGGAGGAGCCTGATTTCAGGCAGGTTTGACATTCGAAGGGGTGCTATAAAGGGGTTTGGTAGAACATCAAAAGGGATTTCTTGGAATAATAAAGGTGGTGCCAATTTACTAGTTAATAGGGGAACACACACACATGGGCACACACTCATACACACTATGGAAGTAGAGAAGGCATAGAAGAGGAAAAACAGACTGGATTATGGGGATCAGATCTAGAAAGAACTAATCAGGAAAATAAAACCGTAGCAAACTATCTGGCCCAAGAAAGATCTCCCTAATGACCTTCACATCACAACTCCCGTCATTCAGGTGACACAGACCGTGATAAACTGCAAGCTCCCTCTAGACCAGCAAAAGAATCAGCTTGAATTGGACAGTCCATTGATTGGAAATAACCCAGTTACTGCCTGAAAAACAGCGCCACCAACACAAAAAAGCAGTTGGTCTTAGAAGTGTCTGTATTACTCCAAACATGGAATAGGGTATATGGAGCATCTTGTATTAGAAAGAAAGAAAGAAAGAAAGAAAGAAAGAAAGAAAGATTGATGTTTGTTTATTTATTTATTTATTTATTTTTGAGAAATAGAGCATGTGCAAGGGAGGGGCAGAGAAGGAGGGAGACACAGAATCCGAAGCAGGCTCCAAGTTCTGAGCTGTTAGCACAGAGCCCAACACAGGGCTCGAACCCACAGACCATGAAATCATGACCTGAGTCAAAGTGGGACACTTAACCAACAGAACTACCCAGGTGCCCAGGCATCTTTTAGAGCACAGAGCACTAGAGGCCTCCCTCACCCCACTCCAAATGCACTGCTAGCAGAGTTAAAATGCGTAGATAATAGGCCCTATTGGATTTTTCTCAATCTGTTATGAGTCAGAGCCGGCATCTGATGCCTGCTTGCTCATTGCAAAAATAAGGAAAAAATGGAATGGCTGTAAAATTATAAGCAGTAACTGAAAATCCATTTTAAAGAGTAAATGTAGGGGTGCCTGGGTGGCGCAGTCGGTTAAGCGTCTGACTTCAGCCAGGTCACGATCTCGTGGTCCGTGAGTTCGAGCCCCGCGTCGGGCTCTGGGCTGATGGCTCAGAGCCTGGAGCCTGTTTCCGATTCTGTGTCTCCCTCTCTCTCTGCCCCTCCCCCGTTCATGCTCTGTCTCTCTCTGTCCCAAAAATAAATAAACGTTGAAATGGTTTTAAAAAAATAAAAAATAAAAAATAAAGAGTAAATGTAGAAGGAGTAACAAACTTTTGTTTGGAGCATATTACAAGAATGTAAATTTCTTTTTAAAAAATGTATTTATTTTAGAGAAAGAGAGAGAGGGAGAAAGCATGAGAGAGGGGCACAGGGAGAGAGAGAGATAGAGAGAGAGAGAGAGAGAGAGAGAGAATCTTAAGTAGGCTCTGCACTCAGCATGAAGCTCAACACAGGGGCTTGATCCCCCAACCCTGGGATAACGACTTGAGCCAAAATCAAGAGTCAGAGGCTCAAACAACTGAGCCACCCAGGCACCCCAAGGATGTAAATTTTTTGTATTATAAGTAAATTCATTGTGGGGCCGTGTGTTTGCCAAGAAGATTGGTAATCATTTTATTTATTTTATTTTATGGTCATCATTTTAACAAATGATGAATCTCAAGCTTCCCCAAACTTATAAAAGGTATGCAGTCACTTATGTTTTGCACTGAAAGCATTTCTCATGCTAAAAGTGAACAGCCTTGAAAGAAAATCTGCACAACGTGACATTCTCAATCTGAAGACCTAATTCACTGCTGTAACGATAAAAATACAATTAAATATTGTCTTTAAAAGTCTAACTTTATTTTTATATCAATGTCATTCATAATTTCAGATGTTTTGAATAACCAGAGAATTCACCAGTAGCCGTAACTTCCAAAAACCAGAAGGAATTATTTTGCTAAGTAGCTGCTCAAAATGAATAAGCCTTGCTATAACAAAATTCTGTAAGGGATATCAATTTCTCAAGTTCCCCCCACCTGATATTAAACATTTATGGGCAACAGGTTGAAGGTATTGAGAATCTATTTACGGAGATAATGTTTTCTCATATGAACGAGGCAAAAATGTTCCTCTAAACTACTCTTCTTCGTGGATTATTCTGGATGTACAGATGTGCTTATGTGCCGTTCATTTATTTCTCTACCAAGACATCACTGTTTCTGTGTTTGAAGAGCACAGATTGATTATATCTGAAGATGCTCAAAATTTATTTATTGAGATTTGACTGGACTCTACCAATTAAGTGTGCTGTAGGTGTTCTGTTAAAGGGCATAGTCTGTATGCACCACTCTAAATACAGAGAAAAGATGCATAGCAATAGAAAATGAAATGCAAAAGAGATTGAAAGCATGACAATTCCCATAATAACTGATTGGAGGGAGAAAATACCTTGAATAACTTTGCCACAAATAAAATAATGCAAATCATTAGATTCAGAGGAATCTTCCTACAGTATACAAGCTCAAGTCTTTATACAGATAAATGCTGCCATAATCTTTCTGAAAATGAAGAAGAAACAAACATTTCCCTATCCATTATATTAGGCTATTGATCCCTTTGCACAAAAATCCAGAAAAATATTTTTAAATCACAAGCATGCTTATCTATACACAGGTTTAAAAACCCTAAGTAAAATATTAGCAAATTAAGTTTGGTATTATATACATAAGAAAATATATTTTAACTAAGCTGTGTTTGTCTTGAGAATGCAAAAGTAGTTTCACATTCTAAGAACTATAAATATCATTCAGCACATTGACATTTTAATTTGCCAAAGTATATAAGCAACTCAATAGCTCCAAAGAAGTTCTCATTCTTGTTAAAACTCTTAGTAAAATAGGAATAGAAGTGAATTTACCAAAGCCTTACATCAATTTTCATTCTTCATAGAGAAATACTAGAAACAATTATATGAAAACCAGAAACAGAGAAAAGATTTACTACCACTAATTCTATCCCAAAGTTTACTGAAATTTCTAGTCAGTGCAATAATAGAAGACAATGATTTAGAGATTTCTCCACTGAAATGAAAAACCAAAACTTCTTACAGTTGCAAATGTATAGAATTTGTGCAAAATTTAAAAATAGTTAACAAGATTAATGATATAAGCATATCTATCTATATCTATCTAATCTATCTATCTATCTATCTATCTATCTATCTATCTATCATCTATCTATCATCTATCATCCATATAGCTATGTATCCCTTATCTATCTAATCTATCATCTATCATCTATATATCTATGTATCTATCTATCTATCTAATAGCAACAGCAAGGAAAAAGGTGTTAATACAAATAAAAGTATCTGAAAATATTGCAGTGATGGATTTTCCAGAACCTTTGGAAGCAAATATAAAATCTTCATAATACATTAAATAAGACCTAAATATTTGAGAAAGTATATGCAAACAGACACAGAAATATTACAACATAAATATGATCCATCTTTCAAAATTTGTCTGTGCATTTAATGCAATTTCAATAAAATACAATAGGTATTGACAAGCATATTTTAAAATTATATAGATGAACAAATAGCTGAGAATAGTTAAAATGCTTCTCAGGAATATAAACAAACTGGGGAGTATTTCTTGACATATATCAAACATATCTTAATATGTATTTATAGAATGTAAATCTACAATGTGACGTGGGTACATAAGTTGACCAATTAAGGAACAGAGAGGCCTCCAGTATATGAAGAGGTGATCATAGAAGAAATTTGAATTGTTCACAAAAATTAAAACAAAAATTCTCAAATCTACATTGAATTATGACTTCATCTTACCATAATTCCACAAATGTTAAGGATTTTGATGGTTTTTTGTTTGTTTGTTTGGTTGGTTGGTTTTTTCTTACAAAGCAGTGGTGTTGCTCTTTAAACACACACATACATACTGGTAGATATATGCTTGTATTTATGCATAAACATGTATTTCAGTTTTTGACCAATATTTTTGTGATTTACTTTTTTTAAGTTTATTTATATTGAGAGAGAGCAAGAGAGAGAGAGAGACAGTGAGAACTAGTGCGGGTGGGGGGGAAAGAGGGAGAGAGAGAATCCCAAGCAGGCTCCATGATGTCAGCACAGAGTCCAACGTGGGGGCTTGATCTCACAACAGTGAGATCATGACCTGAGCTGAACCAAGAGTCGGATGCTTAACTGACTGAGCCACCCAGGCACCTTTATTTTTTTTTAATTGCTTTTTTTTTTAATGATATGAAATCATCACATTTTATGTTTACCTTTTTTCAAAGTATCTAGTGAGATTTGTTCAATATTTTAAAAATCAAATTTGATGAAACTGGACCACTTTCTTACACAATACACAAAAATAAACTCAAAATGGAACATAGATCTAAATGTGAGACCTGAAACCATGAAAATCCTGGAAGAGAATATAGGCAGTCATGTCTCCGACACTGGCTGTTGTGATATTGTTCTAGATATGTCTCCTTAGGCAAGGGAAATAAAAGCAAAAATAAACTATTGGGACTACATCTAAATAAAAAGTGTCTGCACAGCAAAAGAAACAATTGACAAAACTAAAAGGCAATCTACTAAATGAGAGAAAATATGTGTAAATGACATTTCCAATAAAGGGTTAGTATCCAACATATAAAAATAATTGATACAACTCAATACTCCTCCCCCAAATAATACAATTAAAAAATGGAGACAAGACATGGAAAGACATTTCTCTAAAGAAGACATATATATGGCCAACAGACACATGAAAAGATGCTCAGCATCACTCATTACTGGGGAAATGCAAATTAAAACTGCAGTAAGATATCACTTTACATCAGTCAAATGGCTAAAATCAAAAACATGAGACAAATGTTGACAAAGATGCGAAGAAAAAGGAACCCTCATGCACTCCTGGCAGGAATGCAACCTCATGTGGCCACTGTGGAAAACAGTATGGAAGTTCCTCAAAAAATTAAAAATAGAACTACCCTAGACCCAGTAATTACACTACTGGGTATTTACCCCCAAAAATACAAAAACACTAATTCAAAGGGATACAGGCACCTGTATATTAATGGCAACATTATTTACAATAGCCAAATTATGGAAGCTGCCCAAGTGTCATTGACAGATGAATGGATAAAGAAGTGGTGTATATGTATATATATATATATATATATATATATATATATATATATATATATAAACACATATAGCATCTTATTTAGCCATAAAAAACAATGAAATCTTGTCATTTGCAATGTGAATGGAGCTATAGTATAATGCTAGGCAAAATAAGGCAATCAGAGAAAGACAATTACCATATTGTTTTACTCATATGTGGAATTAAAGAAATAAAACTAATGGACATTGAAAAGAGAGAGAGAGACAGAGAGAGAGAGAGAGAGAGAGAGAGAAACCGAGAAACAGACTCTTAACTCTGGAGAACAAACTGATGGTTACCAGAGGGGAGGTGGGTGGGGGGGATGGGTAAAATAAGAGATAGCTATTAAGGAGTTTATGTGTCATGATGAGCACTGGGTGATGTATGGAATTGTCAAACCACTATATTGTCTACCTAAAACAATATAACACTTATGTTAACTATAGTGGAATGAAAATAAAATTAAAATTAAAAAAATATTGAAAGAAAAAAGCAAAATACATACTGGAATTTAAAAATTGAAATAAAAATAAAAAATAATTTGACAGATATTGTAAGAAGTCATTCTAATTTATTGAGGATTATTGCAATTAACATTTACAAAATTTTTTTTCTATATAATTTATAAATACATAAAAATTACTGTAACATCTTGGTAAGTTTAAACATAATAATAATAAATTGCACACATCTAAACCAAGAAGTCAAAGTGTGATAACGTTTCTACAATACTTGAATACTAAGTTTCCTTGCTAGTCCCAACTCCTGCATCCCAAATGATGATAAACTCTAACTTGATTTTGTTTTCATCATGCCCTCACTTATAAAGTTTTTACAAATATATGTATTCCTTAATTACATATTATGTAGATTTCTTGTTTTAAAGTTTTATTCATCATGCATAGGTCATGTTTAGAAAAAAAATTTCCACTCAATTTTAAGTTTTCTGAAATGCAATTATAATGAACTATATAGCCTTTTTTGTGATATACTATAATGTATACTGTAATGTATTGATTTTTTTTAATGATGACTGACTAATTACCCATTTTCCCTCATATTCTGAATAATGCTACTACAGATATTCTTGTTTGTGGGGTCTATATGCAACAGTATTTCTAACATCTGTATGTATTATTAAATAGATAACATATTAAATAGAACTCATTTTATAACCTCAAGGCCAATGTGTATATCCATAAATGCAGTGCCTTGCAAACCAGTTTTATGCCAATAGCATTTCCATACATATATGTACAGATATATATTATGTATTATTATACATAATATAGAGAACCCTGCACTCAAATAATCATTTCAGAATACAAAAACACTTACAAGTTATCTCTGCTTTTAAGTCCAGAATCTATAACAAACTTAAAAGAGTTTATAAGAAAGTAGCTATCATAGGCAAACACAACTACATTAGAAATTAAAAATTAAAAAAATTCTTAAGGCAACAACTTATCTATGAAGTTGATATTAAAGTTGATACATCTCAGGGACGCCTGGGTGGCTCAGTTGGTTAAGCCTCCGACTTTGGCTCAGGTCATGATCTCACGGTTCGTGAGTTCGAGCCCCACGTCGGGGTCTGTGCTGACAGCTCGGAGCCTGGAGCCTGTTTCAGATTCTGTGTCTCCCTCTCTCTCTGCTCCTGCCCCACTCACACTCTGCCTCCTTCTCTCTCAAAAATAAAAAAACTTTGGGAAACAAAAATTGACACCTCTAAGTATAAAATGGTTTTAAGAATCAACTGGAATGTAAACTAAAGAAATGTTTTTTTAACAGAATGATACTGAAAACATATGCGTCTAAACTTACGGGAAGAATTAAATTGTCTTCTTGACTGAATATAAAACTTTATTTGTTATAAAAATGTTTATTAATTTACTATAAAACAAAACACAACAATAACAAAATTAAAGAAAGTAAGTCTTTGATTTAAGAACCTAGGAAGTTGAATAGAATGATCCCCAAATATTACTAGGGAGGAAGTATCTAAAAAAAGTGTCAAAATTAATGAAATCACAAAGACATTAACGAACAAGAAATGAAACTCAAAATTGCATTCTTCCTCTTCTTTTTTTAATGGTTATCTATTGTTATTTTGAGAGAGAGAGAGTGAGCAGAGGGTGGGGCAGAGAGAAAGGGAGAGAGACAATCCCAAGCAGGCTCCCTGCTGTCAACGTGGAGCCCTAAGCAGGATTCAATCCCACAAACCGTGAGATCATGACCTGAGCAGAAGTTTAACCTACGGAGCCACGCAGGCGCCCCTAAAAGAGCATTCTTAAAAAGAATGGTTAATTGCACAATGTCTAGTGAAACATATCGAGGGAGAAAGAGAAAAAGAATTCTCTCCTGACTTCCTCAATTCTCCAGGCAGACAGGACGGGGATCCTACACCTTCCCAGCCTGTACAGTCTCTTCCTGGCATCTACTGGAACCCACTCCCAAGAAATCGGCACAAACTTTAAAATGATCCTTCAGCCCACTTCAAAATAGTACTCATTTTTAACCCTGCATAAAATTTATGAAAATAATAGTGGTCACAATGGAGTTTGTTTTTAGAACTCAGTCATGTGTATTTGTGCTGGGACATGGGACCCAATTTGACTGCCGCAAAAGGAGACAGTTACGCGGGTATTAAACTCTATATGAGCAGCTTAGCTATAAAGTCCCGAAGAGGACAGGACCTAAGGAAGTAGGATAGATATCTGAGGGGAAGCATGGCATTTGGTGGTTATACTTCACTGTGGGCAAATGTCCAGAGTGAAATTGTTGTTGCAGAGAGAGATGTTTTAATTTAAAATATTGATCCACAAGAGGATTAAAAAAAGATGATTAATGGTACTACAGTCACTTGCATATTCGGTGCTACTCAGTGTATTCCTCATCATATTTTAGGCTCATTCCATTCTACAGATCCCAGAGGTGATGTGTTTTCTCCTGCAATGCTTTTTTATTTTATTAGGGTCATATTATTATTTTTATATCATATTATATCAGTTCCCCCCGCAATTTCAAAGGCTCATTAATTTTCTTTCTTTTTTACCTTTCTTTTTCTTTCTTTCTTTCTTTCTTTCTTTCTTTCTTTCTTTCTTTCTTCCTCTTTCTTTCCTTCCTCCATTTATTCTTCTTTCTCTTTTTTCCCCCTCATCTTTTCCTACATTCCATCTGTTTTTCTTTTGGGCAGCCTAATACGCTTCAATAATTTCTTCTGCAAAAAATTGATGAGTATCAAGCTTCACAGAATTTCCATGAAGTTTGGAAAACATATCTGGTGGAGTTAAGCTTTGTTAGTATCTGTGTGTGTGTGTGTGTGTGTGTGTGTGTGTGTGTGTGGTGTTATGTTGCACATATGTGATATAGTTCCAGAATCTAAGTTCCAGGATCTGGAGCTTACCGTGTGGTGTTTATAGCTAGGAATTCTGTATCTTATACTTTAAACTTGCTGATAATACATGTTAAGTGTTCTCAACACACACACACACACACACACACACACACACACACACAACATAGAAACTATGTGAAGTGATGGATGTGTTAATTGATTGTGGCAATCACTTGAAAATGTATACATATATGAATCATCATTGTACATCCTTGTACATCATTGTACAACCTAAATTATGCAATTTTTATTTGTTAATCATACATCAATAAAGCTGGAAAAATTAAAATGTATGTCCATGTTAAAAAAATGAACAAGAAAAAACTATTTTAGTGTGCATTCAGTGTTTTGTTATGCAAAGGATGTATTCCATCAATAGCCAATTTATTGTTGTTGTTGTTTGAATACGGTATATTTACTTGATTCTTTAGTTGCTTTCTTTGGAAAGTGAATTCTCCACATTCTTAATTGGTGAAAACAGAGTAGAATCTACCTTATGAATTTTTTAAATCTAAATCTTGGCTTATACTTTTCATTACTTGGCATGGTGGCTGACAGTACAAGAAACAGAATGTCTCCATGACTGGACAAATGCCCAGGAATATCGTCATAAGTAGCAGCGTGTTATCGGCCGGCTCCAGCTTAATATATCCCTAGCCTAGCACTTACCAGGCTGAACAAGAAACATCACCATGCCAGAAGCTTGAGAGCTAGTGTCCTACCTGCTGACGAATTTCTTTCTCCCGACCCTGCTGTTTGCTGACTGCTTTATTGTTCACTTTTGCACGTGGCTCCTGTTTAGCAATTCTGACTCATGTAGAGCCCTCTATTTGCTTCTGGCTCTCACACTCTGGCTCTCCCTGACTCTTTAGTTTGGGATACTCCTTCAGGCTTACTGCCTTGAAATGAAACCCAAAAATAAAGACTGTATGTTTTCCTTTTTTAGGATGGGTAGGAAAAAGCCTTGAAAAGGGCCCAAACCATTGTAGATTCATAAACACTGATGCATTGAACATCTCAAATGAAACTTACCTACTCAGATTCCAAAGAAATTCAAAACACAAGGATGAAGACTGCATAAAATGACCCAAATTTATATATACTGTTTTGTCCTTATTGTCAAGAATTTTTATTCCAAACAACTTCTTAAGGTGTAAGAATAGTTTATATTAAAGGAAAAAAGACACAGGAATTAAATTAAAGTTCTTTTATTTCTTAATGTAGTATAATAATATTATCAAAAAACCCTTATTTCAGCTAAATATATATTAAATTTATTTATTTATTTGAAATGCAAAACTTTTTAGTTGATTTGTACGATAGCTTTGACTGGATTTAAATTTTTTTTTTTTTTTTTCAACGTTTATTTATTTTTGGGACAGAGAGAGACAGAGCATGAACGGGGGAGGGGCAGAGAGAGAGGGAGACACAGAATCGGAAACAGGCTCCAGGCTCTGAGCCATCAGCCCAGAGCCCGACGCGGGGCTCGAACTCACGGACCGCGAGATCGTGACCTGGCTGAAGTCGGACGCTTAACCGACTGCGCCACCCAGGCGCCCCAACTTTGACTGGATTTATATGACATGGTATGAATGATGGTTATAGATAACTACAGATATGGTTATTTTTCTTAGCTCATTATTTTTATCATTTCTGGGTATGTGGGGCATGATGTAAAGAGAAAGAGAAAATAAACTTAATAAAAATAAATGATCTAATGTCTCTTTTTGAAACAAAGGTCATAAGAAATACAGGTACACAAAATACAGTGAGAGCACTTATATGGGAAGTGTAAGCTTGGGGGCGCTTGGGTGGCTCAGTTATTTAAGCATCCAATACTTGGTTTTGGCTCAAGTCATGATCTCACAGTTCATGGGATCAAGCCCTGGGTCAGGTTCTGTGCTGACAGCATGGAGCCTGCTTAATATTCTCTCTTCCTCTCCCTCTGCCCCTCCCCTGTTTGTGCTCACATTCTCTCTCTCAAAGTTAACAAATAAACTTTAGAAAAAAAAGAAATTATAAGTTGGGAGCTAAGAAAGTTTCTCCTCCAATGAATTAGCATTGTATAAAATGCATAAGTGTGTCAAATAATTTAAGATAATGAGGATCATGGGGCTTCAAGAATTCTTATTTTTTCAATTTTTTAATCTTTATTTACTTTTTGAGAGAGAGAGAGAGAGTGTGTGTGTGTGAGTGAGCAGGGGGAAGGGCAGAGAGAGAGAGAGGGAGACACAGAATCTGAAGCGGGTTCCAGGCTCTGAGCTGTTAGCAGGGAGCCAAGGCGGGACTCAAACTCACAAACCATGAGGTCATGAGATCATGACCTGAGCCAAAGTCAGGCACTTAACCGACTGAGTCACCCAGGTGCCCCAAGAATTCTTATGTTTTTTAAAGAAAAAAAACAACTTTTAATTTAAAACCATTATATCACTTTTTCTTCCTCTGGTGCTATATCAACCTTTAAAAATTATCATATAAAATGAAATATACTTTTATCCAATGGAATTGGGCCAACTTTACCTCTTTTTTATGAAAAACATGCCTATTATTTTTAAATGAGTTTCATTCACAAATATCTTTAAAATTTGGGAAGGGACCATTTGCTTTTCAGATTAATGACATGTTTGAATATCTTCTTGAGCACATCTAGAATATCTCCCATATCTTCCTTCACATAACATGTTGCCCAGTTGACTCATGATCTATTCAATTTCTCAAAAAGTGAAAACATGCATGTGGTTCATGAAACCAGAAAACCAAGTACTTCTATTCTATTTATATCTTTAATGCATAGCCTAAAATTAGGTGTTTTAGCTGAAGTAATGTTAATAACCCTTTTCCTTCTTTCCTTTCTATTAAAGAGCAAATGTGGGGTCGATGGATGTGTTTTGATGTCCTAGTAGCTCTGTCTCTTGCAATATTTTTCTGTTGAATTCTTATCCCCCATTTGCAACAAGGAGGATGTTCTTGGAAAATGATGCTGAACTCAATGTGCACTAATGACACTTAGCTGATAGGAAAGCTGTTTTATTAATCTGATGGAAGACAAAGCTTGAAAAATCTCAACCTCCTACTTTGAAGCTCTGTAGAAAAACATTTCTCTTTAGAATAATACCTAGGGCAGTATTATGTAATAAATAACAGAACAATTATAGATGCCTTAACAGTTTTCTGTCTGTCTAGGCAGACATATCTTCTCCCCTCCTAGGCTTCTGTTGAAATATTTCTTTTTCTATAATATGCACATTCTTTGAACTGAATCCTGAGAGATTCACTGTTTTAATGCTGTCTCACGTTATCTAATTCAGTTACTCCTTCTTTTACGTAGGGGTCTTCTATTTTTTTTTTTCTAATCTAGCAAATCAGCATGGTATAAACCAATACTAATGGGGAGAAATATGTACATACTCCTTTAGCATAGCTGAGACTCTCCTAACATTTTACTTTGGAAAGAGAAAAACATTAGGTTATTGTATTTTTCACTATCAATAAATAGTTGGATTTGCAGATCTTAATCAGACTTGACATTTAAACCCTTAAAATTCATAATTACCTTGGTTACAGAAGGGAGTACGAGCCTCACATAAAAAAAAAAGCCCTGTATGTTTGAATATGATAGTATTTATCTCTGCTAAATTATCTGTTGCCAACATGGCATCACTCTTCCCATGTTTCTGAGTTTTTCTCTGCATTTAAGAGAATCAGCTGAAGACTTCACTTCTCAGAGTCTCCTTCGCTACATGTTCCAAGTTACAATTTGCCAACACAAGAAACTCGCATGATATTTGGGAGGTGTAGAACAAAGAGAGGTCATTGTTCTGTGAGTAGAATTATAGGTAGACTCTCATGCAGGCCTGGGATTCTCAGCCGCTCGGTGAGCATTTGGGAAACACTCATTTTGTTATTACAGGATGAAGAGAGAAATAGTGGGAGTTTGGGAATTTTTTCTTCAAACTGAAGCAATTTTCTTGTGGTCTCCTAAGAACCACACGTTTTCAATGCAATATTTAGTTGTGAAGTTATAATCCCTTTACTGATAGGCTATGGTTGTCAGTTTTGTTTGGGTCCAAGGCAAGGGAAGACTCTTCAACTGTCCCTGACTGTCTTGCAAGGTTATGTGCCAGTCGGGCTGCATGATCCATCCAAGAAAATGGTGATTGTAGGAATAAAGGGTCTATGGCAGATAATGATTCTATAGTGAGGCTTTGGCAGGTTCTTAAGAGATTCTCCTATCGTTTAATTTTTGGGTCAGGGGTCTCAAGACCACCCACGTGTTCAGTGCTTCACTACATGGACTCACAGTATTCAGTATACATATACTGAAAAAAATACATATATACTGAATTATATATATAAAATTCAGTATATATTTGTCCTCACAGCTAAGATATGTTACAAGAACCCAGCAAGCATATGCCACTGGACCAGTAAGGGATGAAGAGACATTCAGGTGAAGTCTGGAGAAATTAATACATAGCTCTCCTATGCCTTCTCACACCCCTTGGCAGGCGGACAAAGAGCCCAATCTTTTTTAATTTTTAAGCAGCAACTTGCATCAATACATGTGCGAAATATTTCCCTGTTGAGACTCAGTTCCCTAGGTTTTACTGAAGACTGGTCATGTAGACACTTTTCATCAAAATTCTAGACTCTGACAGGGCAATCAAATATTCACACTGTTTACAGAACCACTGGGTAGGCTGATGCCACTCTGTAAGCAAGCCCTTCTAAAGATCATTAGTTACATGATCAGGAGATCACAAAATTGTGGGGAGGGGACAGTGTATGAAGGATGAATGAGTGGAGAATTCATGAACTTTAGTTCGCTATTTCTTGTGAGATAAGATAAGAAAGAGTGTGATTAGAGTTTGAACCTATGAGTTCTGAATTTGAAGTCTACGTGTTTAAAGTGACAACATAGTTATTATATATGCAGATTTATTTTTTAATGTTTATTTATTTATTTTGAGAGGGGGAGGGGCAAAGAGAGAGAGAGAGAGAGAGAGAGAGAGAGAGAATGAATCCCAAGCAGGCTCCATGCTCAACAGGGAGACTGATGCCAGGCTTGATCTCAAGACCCCAGGATCATGACCTGAGCTGAAATCAGGAGTCAGAGGCTCAACCCACTAAGCCACCCAGGAACTCCTATGTACAGGGATTTAAACCTGCCTTAAAGCATATGTATCAGTTAGAAAAGCAGTTAAAGAAGATAAGTTGAGTTACTTCTACTTTGTGCTATTATTTGATTTGTTGTAGTATTTTTTTTTCTTTTATTGCTATTATCTCACTCCATTCAATTTAATGGGTGGCATTTAAAATGCTGTGGTTTCCTAATGGATGTAACCTGGATATAAGGATCAGCCCCACCAATAGCAGCCTCTCTGCTAATTATTTAATAACAATGGCATATTGGTTCAGTTATATAACATAAACACAAGCCTAAAAGAGCAAACTCAGACTCATTTTTAAGAAACACTAAGCTTCTTTTCTCAAAAAATTCAATATATTCCCTAGAGTCAAACACAACAGGGATTTGCTATTGCAGCCCAACTGCTTTCCCTAGAGCCAAATTATTTTGTTATTAGGAAATGTGCACAGTAATGGTTAAGAAACATATCAGCAATCTGATAATGACAGGGTTTTTTTCAGTGCTTTCAGAACTCCTGATGAACATTTAAATCTTAAAGCAAACCAAATTTCCAGAAGATTTCAAGTATGTATTGCCCAATTACTGTGATAAAGACCTGCTATCACCTCCCACATTAACGAAGGCCCCGCCATCTCCAATGGGGGGGGGGGGGTTGTTAGTATCATAACTTAATAAAAGGCTTTGCTTTTTAATTCTGTATGAACAAGCAACCCACAAAATGAAAGAAAATATTTGCAAACCACATATCTGGTAAGAACTAATATCCAAAGTATGTAAGAAACACGACTGGATAGCAAAAAAAAAAAAAAAAAAAAATCAAATAACCCAATTGAAATATTAACAGAGAACTTGAATAGACATTTCTCCAAAGAAGACCTACAAATGGCCAAAATGTTGTATAAGAAGATGCTGAACATCAATAATTATCAGTGAAATGAGAATCAACACTACAGTGAGATATAACTTCACACCTGTCAGGACGGCTGTTATCAAAAGATAACAAATGCTGGTGAGAATCTGAAAAAAATGAAAACCCTTGGGGCGCCTGGGTGGCGCAGTCGGTTAAGCGTCCGACTTCAGCCAGGTCATGATCTCGCGGTCCGTGAGTTCGAGCCCCGCGTCGGGCTCTGGGCTGATGGCTCAGAGCCTGGAGCCTGTTTCCGATTCTGTGTCTCCCTCTCTCTCTGCCCCTTGCCCGTTCATGCTCTGTCTCTCTCTGTCCCAAAAATAAATAAACGTTGAAAAAAAAATAAAAAAAAAAAGAAAACCCTTGGATTCTGTTGGTGGGAATACAAAATAGTGAAGCAACTGTAGAGAAACTGTATGGAGGTTCCTTAAAAAATTAAAAACGGGAACTACCGTATGATCCAGCAACCCCCTACTTCTGCGTATATATATACAAAAGAATTGCAGTCAGTCTCTCGAAGAGATATCAGCATAACCGTGTTTGTTGCAGTATTCACAATGGCCAAGATATGGAAATAACCTGAATATCCATTAACAGATTAATGGATACGGAAATGTGGTAGATGTATACAATCAAGTAGTGTTCAGTTTTCAATGAGAAAGAAATCCTACTGTTTGTGACAACACGGACGGACCCGAAGGACGTTACGCTAAGTGCAATAAGCTATTTACAGAAAGACAATTATTATGTGATTCCATATATGTGATTCTTATATGAGGTATCTAAAATATCTTGCTCATAGAAGCAGAAGATGCAGTTTTGGTTGTCAGGGCCTGGAGGTTGGGGTAAGTGGAAAGCTGTTCAATGGATATAAGATTTCAGTTATGATAGATGAATAAATTCTAGAGATTTAGATAACACAGTACCTGTAGATACCTGTAGATAACAGTACCTGTAGATAACAATAGTATTGTACACTTCAGGGTTTGTGAAGAGGGTACATTGCATGTTAGGTCTATACCACAAAACAGAAGGAAATAACAGAACCAAAAACAAACAAACAAACAAACAAAAACAAAAACAAAAACAAAAAAGCTCCAAATAACAAAAACAAAGGAGCATAAGGATATGTCCACTACCTTGTTTGTGGTGATGGCACCACAGGTGTGTGCCTGTGTCTAAACTCATCAAACTGTTTATATTAAACTTGCACAATTCCTTGCCTTCCTCCTCATTCTATTACATGATTATTTTCCCTATTTCTTTTCTTCCTTCAGTTTGGAATGTTATTTAAATAAGTAAAGCATTAGTGAATTTTATAAAGGAGTAGTTACTTTTAGCCTAGTTGAAAACTGAAGTATGTCTATTGTAAAAAGACCCCGAGAAAGAGGAATTTTTTTGGAAAACAGAACTGCATGAAAAATTCCCGACTGGGAGATTTAGATACACAAAGGTGCCTGGTGACGGTGTTGACTGAATTTTAGAATAATTTCCAAACGGGTTTTTTATTTGTATCCATAAATAGTGAATTTAAGCTTCTAGAATTAACGTGTTAATAAGCTGTTTTATTTGTGAATATATCCAGTAATGTTTTATATTTGAGGCTTTCCGAAGTGAGAAAGGAAAGTTATTTATCCACTGTTAAGTACAGACCTGTCCAGACTTTTCTGTAGAGCTGGTGGGCAACCTTGCCAGAAGTTATATTCAAGAAGAAATGTGAGTCTAAGGGCCCTGTTGGTGTTATACCTTAATTCTGTGATAAACTAAACATATTGTTTGAAATGTATTATTACACAATCTGTTTAAATATTCAAAAAATTAAAAAAATAGAAAGTGGGTGTACATTGCTGCATAGGAAATTATTTCTTATAAAATATAGAATACTTAGAAGGTTATTTTTCCTATTACTTTTAAAAAAAGAATGCATTTGAATAATTGTTATTTTATTTTCTCTAAAGGAAGTCCTTTTAATCAAATTTATAATCATGATTGCTTTATTTAAATCAAACTATTTTATAGATGAAGAAAGCCAATGTCAGGAAAGGCAAGTTGATTAAAACCATGGTTTATTATTGGTGTAAGAGATATTAGAATCTTGGATAAGCACTATCCTATCCCCCCACTGTGCTACCGCAGTTATATGAGATAAGTAGATTTTAATATCTGACTGCTTAATTATTTAAAAAGCCTTAGAATTCTTTTCTCAACAATCTCATTAAGTAATACGGTCAAAATAGAAGTTAAAACACGTCAAAATGCTTTTAAAACTAGGGCACTTGCCACATGTCTTAAATTAGCCTACCATTAGTAAGACAAGATCCTTGATTAGACCAAAAATTCCTGTCAAGGCCGCCTTGGATCTCCTCACAATGAAAACTAACAGGGATTTCACCAAATCTTTCCATTACACCTGTCCTATGACTTCAATCTATCATCTTCGACTTTCAATAATCTTAACTCACCAAAGCTTCTCCTAAGTACTTAGAATAAAGTTTTCAGAAATGAATCCTTTAAAAGATTACTTATATGGAAAGTCTTGCTCTCACCTTTCACTTTGTGGATTATAAATTACACTTATACATCTTAGCAGTGGCATCAGATTAATGATATATTCCAGAGGCAAGTAATCAGCACGGTATTTCTTTAATAATGTATTCCCTTAAGTCATCAACATCACAGCATTACAGAGATATTATATCGACAGTGGTTTCCACTAGCCTATCATCTATGCAAGTGCATATCACTCCAGTGGTGGGTATGCTAATGAATCATTAGCTGCCACTTTAATACAGAGTATTAACTTAATGCTGCCATGAGGTAACTAAAGAAGTGGATTTTTTTTCTTCTATTACTCATTATCACTGGAGGTGAAACTCATTGAAAGTCTGGATGCAACTGAGTTAGAGTGAGACTTCTATGCATGAAAAGCCCTAGCACTTTAGAAACTTAGTCTTTCCTTTGAACTGTACTTCGACTTTGGAGGAAAGGCATTCCTATTGGAAATCATGTGGGTATGTATTTCTCATTAAAGGAAAATAAGTCTTTAACATATTTTAGAAGATATAACAATATTTTAACAGTCTTAAGGGTGCTATTTTTTTAATGCACTTGTGCAAGCCCCTTTTGAAAAAAAGCGTAAGAGGAAAAAACACTTGGAAATAAGTGTCATTGACTTTTATTTCTCAACTCTGTCTTTTCTTTAAAGTTTACTTATTTTTGAGAGAAAAGCATGCATGCACTCGAGTGGGGGAGGGGCAAAGACAGAGAGAGAGAGAGAGAGAGAGAGAGAGAGAGAGAGAGAGAGAACCCAAAGCAGGCTCCGAGCTGTCAGCATGAACCTGATGTTGGCTCAGTCCCACAAACTGAGCCTTGAGATTATGACCTGAGCCAAAGTCAAGAGTTGGAATGAACCACCCAGAGGCCCTTCACCTCAGTCTTTTATCTTTTATGACAAAAGTGAATCTCAGTTGCAACATTTGGCATCATCTTCTATGCTCATTTAAGTCACTTCTATGATATAGGTTTTCCCTAAAACACCATTGATACTCTTCCTTAAAAATTTTTCCTCTTTCCAAAATTCACACATTTTTATATGTCCTAAACACTCAACAGCCTATTTCTTAAACTATCACATAGAAAATGGCAGAAAAGCAAATTTAACATTAATGCTAATGGATGTGCATATTTTTTAAATATTTATTTATTTTCGAGACACACACACACACACACACACACACACACACACACACACAGAATGCAAGCAGAGGAAGGGCAGAGAGAGAGGGAGACACCGAATCCGAAGCAGGATCCAGGCTCTGAGCTGTCAGCACAGAGCCTGACATGGGTCTAGAACTCACAAACCATGAGATCATGACCTGATCCAAAGTAGGATGCCCAACTGACTGAGCCACCCAGGTGCCCTGTGTTGTGCATATTTTAATGCTTTTTGGATGTACTGCTTCATCTTTGAATAGTAGAGAAAAAATATATTTTTATATATTTGACATGTATATCTATTTTTATATCTATTTTTTCACTCTCTATTCATACATTTATACATATATCCTCCAATATATTTGCATATATATGTGTACAATATATAACATATAATGTGTATAATGTATGGTGTAAACAATATAATTATATATATACACATACATATATGTACGAGTGTGTGTGTATATATATATATGTGCATGTGTGTGTGTGTGTGTGTGTGTGTTTTAAAAATGTTCATGGCTCTACTTAACTCTTGAACATGTGGAATGTAGAGGAACAAATTTTAATTTCCTTGTCTCCTAATTTAAATACCAATGTTGGTCATGGACCTGTTATAATTTTTTTAGCACTATGGGTTGTATTTTTCTGCAGCTTTTCATGTCTAGTAATCTTTGATTAGATGCTAGACATTCTAAATTTTAACTTATTGGGTGCCTGATATTTTTACATTCCTATAAATATTCATAAGCTCTTTTCTAAAATGAAGTTATATTTTCATGCACACAGTGCTTGTTTTTAAATATGTAGTAGGTGGGACAAGATATGCTTAGTATGGGGTTAATTTTTCTGCAGTAGAAAGGAAAGGCTTTTCTGAGTGCTCAACACATCGCCTTATAAATTATGAGGTTTTTTTTTTTTTGTCTGGCTAATGGAAGCAAGCTCTATTGCTGGCTCTGTATGGATCCTAGACCCTGTTCCCTGCATTCCTTGTGGAAGTCTGTTTCTTCTCTCTCCAGATCTCAAGGGTTCTTTCTCAGTTGAGCTGTCCATCTCTGATATAGGCTCCTGTGAATTCTACTAACTTTGTTCAGGGAGTGCACAGAGCTGCAGGCACAGAACTGCAGTCTGGGCTCCCCCCTCTTCACTGCTGCTCATAAATGCTTTTAAGGAAGTAAGTTTAAGCATGTATAGGATTCACCTCATTTGTTTTCCATCTCTCAGAAATCATTATCTATTTTTCCTTGATGCCTAGTGTCTTGAAGTCACGATTTCAAAAAATATTTTGTCAAAAAATTTTAGTTATTTCAAGATAATGTAACTCTCTTTCTTGTTACTCCATTTTCCCCTGAGTGTTCAGCAATTCAATGAACACATTTGTGCCTAAATTTTCTGTTTGTAAATTATAGACATAGTCAATATATTTCTGAATGTTTCCTAAGATTACTGACTTAGTATGTGTAAAGCATGTGCAACTTTATCTGATATTAAGTAAGGGCTCTCTGTTCACTTGTAATATCAAGATGAAGAAGTATATAGTGTTGGCATTGGTATACTTATACAGGGTTTTTTTCATTATTTCTAAGTTTATTTATTTATTTTGAGAGAGAGAGAAAGAGAGAGTTTGCATGTGTGAAAGGGGGAGGGGCAGAGAGCGAGGGAGAGAGAGAATACCAAGCAGGTTCCTCACTGTCAGTGCAGAGCCCCATGTGGGGCTTGAACTCATGAACAGGTATGATCATGACCTGAGTGGAAATCAAGAGCCAGGCCCTTAGCCACCTGAGCCACCCCATAACTCCCACAGAGTGTTTTAATATTTTGTTTCTTTTATGTCTGAAACCTTAAAAAAAAAAGTAACAACATTGGAGTAGCATGGGTCTGTGTTTCAATGCTATGAGACTCTGTATAGGTTATTTAAACTTCCTAAGCTTCAGTTTCCTCACTGGCAACATAGACATTGAAATGGCACCAAACTCAGAGAATCATTATAAGGATTATATGTGAGAGTGGATGCAAAATGACTAGCACAGCCTTTTGTAACTGGCTGTAATTCTTATTCTTATCCCTAGAAATGAGTTTGTCAGATAAACATGAAATAGCTAAAAAAATAAGAAAATTATTTTATTTATCGAAAATAATTCTTGTTTTACATACACATTGGAATATTATATATAAATTACAGATTATAATGTTTACACAGTCTTTATTGTATATAATACAGTAATATTAAATATATAAATATATAGAGAAAGAATGATTTTTGAAACATATATGTATGTTTTACTAATGGATCAATGATTCCTGAGTGTACAAAAGTCATGACTGTGCTTTTTTCCAGAAGCTGTTAGATCACCTCTTCACACTATCTTTCAGATAGTTTGAACATAAGTCTTCCCGATAAAAAGTAAAGAAAATTTACTGCTGCTACCAAAATTCCATAGGTTGATTTATTATCCTAGAAGACAAGGTGATCAACAACCTGTGTGATTTTATTAACTTGCATCTATTGCATCAGATATAAAGCATTGTAATTAAGGTCTTTTGTTTAATTGGACTTTCAAGTGTTTGTGTGCCATATTTAAGACATGGAAATTAATTATGAATGAATCTATTGAAATGTTTTTGACCAAGATTGAAATAGCAATGTTATTAAATAACTGAATCGTTATTGGATTTAAATGCTTTGTGGTAATGACCTACACATAAAAGAAGTTACAAATTAGTAAGTGCTATATCATGTCATCATCAATTAGCACTTTTGGTTATATTCTGAACTTTCAGAAAAGAAAAAATGGGTCAAAAGTACAATTCATAATTTTTACACACCCTCCAAAGGTTTTAACTCATTTGATTTCAATACAGTATGTTGAGGGTCCATCCCTATATGTTATGAAGTTCCTATATATAATCATTATTAAAAGAGGGGCGCTTGGGTGGCTTAGTCAGTTAAGCATCTGGCTCTTGGTTTTGGCTCAGGTCATGATCTCACAGTTTATGAATCTGAGTCTCCCATCAGGCTCTGAGCTGATGGTGAGCCTGCTTGGAATTCTCTCCCTCCTTCTCTGCCCCTCACCTGCTCACACACTCTCTTTCTCTCAAAATAAGCAAATAAACTTAAAATAAAAAAACCCACAATCATTATTAAAATAATTTACTTGACATACAAAATTATGTCTTGTATAAAAGTATATGATTATATACATCATAAGAGACTATTTGCATTTCTCATAATAAGGCTGGTTGTTGATGCATTCCAATATGTTCTGATATCTTGACATATTTTAAGCAATCTTTGACTTAACCTCTCTTAAAGTTCTCATAAAATAATTAGGATGGCAGGGAGAAATTTTGACAGCTCAAAAATGACTGAAAACAAATACATAAATAAGTTATTGCCACTTCTTATGTGAGATATAAAATATTTGGAGTAATTCACTGGTGAGACATTGGTGAATTTAGTAAGAAATAAAGAAAATCATATAAAATTTAGTTTACCCTAATAAGTCAAGATTGGTTTAACAGTTAATAAATAATTAGATATTTCACCATATAAACCAAAACAGAAGAGAAACACCATAGAAGCATCTCAGTAGTTGGAGGGGGAAACAAAGTGACAACTTCATTCATTCATTTTGACTTTTGGCAAAATAGAGATAGAATGCAACTATTTATTCTAAGAGGATCTACCAAAAAATACTGAAAATACATTTAAATGATATTTCTTGTAATATCAAATGAATGTAAGAATTCCCACTAATATGTATTCTATTTAACATTGTATTGGGGGCTGTAAATAGTCTAATAAGGTAAGAAAAAAAACATAAAGGGGGAGATGGAAAGGAAAAATTAAAATCACACATACATACTTGACAAAATTGCACAACAGAAAAATAACAGAATAGTCACATGATTATGTGGGATAAAAATAAAATTAAAAATCTCTTGATACAATTTTGGAATAGAAATTAAAATTAGTCATGATATATTAAAAAAATAGAAAATACAACATAATATTCACCATAGCCTCAAAAACTTCAAATATCTATACATAAATAGAGTGGAAGATATAAGAAAAAAGTATTTCCTAGAAAACTACAAGTAATATTTAAAAAATTAAATAAAACTGAAATTAAAGACTGTTCATAGGAAGACTCAAGATTGTGAAATATTTGTTTTTTAAATCTCTATATAATGTAATCTGAGTTAAAATATCAATAGGAATTATTCTGTAGGAATTGAGAATCCTGTTCCAAAATTCATATAAAATTCAGCAGGTCAAAAATGGGAGAACATATACAATAGTATATGAAGCCATTATAAAGGTCAATATTTTGAAAAGTGGTAATGACACATCAATAAATAAATAGATAAGTGGAACAGTATCCTTATCCAGACTCATAAATTATGACTGAGATAAGACTGAATATACCAAATATACATACTTTTAATTATTTTTATTATTTAAATTTGTGAAGGCATGGTTTATTGGTCAGATGTGATTTATCTTGGTGAATGTTCCATGTGACCTTGAGAAGAATGTGTATTTAGCTATTGGTACATGGAATATTGTATAAATTCCATCAAGATAATTGAAAGTGCTGTTGAGGTCAATTACATCACTACTGATTTTCTGCCTATTTAGTGTCTGTATGAAGGAGCTGGTATCATTTTCATTTTTTTATAAATATAATCCTGAAATGTATACAAATTAACCAACTAAGATTATGCAGCAAGAAAGTGCTGAAACTTTGACCGTTTTTATGCATGCATTGACAATTCCCCAAATCATTTTTTAGGCAAAGTTACCTCTCAACATTCAGAAATGCATAATCTTCAGTAAAATGGCTAGAAACCATAGTCAAAAACTAAAAGCAATTCCACTTCTGGGTATAGATCCAAAGAAATGGAAAAAGAATATTGAAAAGATAACTGTACCCTAACTGTTTATGGCAATACTGTTCACAATAACCATGATATGGAAACCACCTAAGTGTCCATCAAAGAGCAATTGCATAAAGATGTTCACACACACACACACACACACACACACACACACACACACTGGATTTTTTTTAAGTTTATTTTTAGACAGAGAAAGAGAACGAGTGGGGGAGGAGCCAAGAGTGAAGGAGAGAGAGACAGAATCCCAAGCAGACTCCAGAATGTCAATGTAGAGTCCAACAGGGAGCTCAAACTCATGAACCCATAGATGACCTTGATCATCCTCGATCAACCTGAGCCAAGATCAAGAGTCGAACACATAACTGACTGGGACTCCCAGGTGCCCTTGCACTGAAATATTACTAAGGCATAAGAAAGTAGGAAATCTTTCATTTGCGACAACATGGACGGAGTTTGAGGGCATTATGTTATGTAAAGTAAGTCAGATAAATACAAATACTGTATGGTATCAATTATACACAGAAATTTGAAAAGTCAAGCTCATAAAAACAGAAGAGAATCATGCTTACCAGGGGCAGAGTCCTGGAGGAATTTGGAAGATGTTTAAGGATAAAAACTTGCAACTAGTAGATAAATAAGTTCCGAGGATCTAATGCACAGCATGATGATAGACAATAATACTGTATTCTAAACGTCAAACTTGCCAAGAGACTCGGTGTTAACTGCTCTCACCACAAAAGACAAACGATAATTACGTGACTCCATGATTAACTAACACCATGGCGGTAAACATTTCACAACAAATAAGTGTATCAAAACAATAAGTTGTATACCTTACACTTACACAATGGCATATGTAAATTAGATATCAATAAAAAAAACCCTGAGAGCTACCCAGTTTATTTAGAAATCTAGTTTAGATCTGATATTAAAGCATGACTCCCCTTCACCAGTGTCTTACACACCTTCATTCTTCCGAATCTTGTGGTTCTCTCTTTCCTTACCTCTTTAGTCTTCTGTGCATCTTTCCAATTTCATAATCCTCTGTACTGTCTCCAGTTGTGGGGCTGCAGAGGACCTCGTCCTGAACGCTTTCTCTTACTTCTTCGCATTCCAAAAATAATTTAATCACATCCTAGATTTCAAGCCTCATCTATATGCCAGTGATTCTGAAATATACATTTTCCACTCACACATCGTCCCTGAAATTCATATTATTATTTCATTTCCAAGTTGTAGTGAAAAAAAAAAAACAGAATGTTTCATTTATACTATCTACCATATCCACTTATAGCTTCCAGAGGTGTGCTGGGGTCAGCTAATACTGACTTGCAAGAGGCAATTTTTAAATTTTTAGGAATGTATCAATCATTGTTAAACCATTAGTTGTTGGAAATGACAGAGTGGGCCATATTTACAACACGAAAATTGAGAAACTAGTATTAATTGGGTATTTTTCAGAGACTGCATGTTGGTGAACATTGACCACCAAACCCCAGCATCTAATACTTCTCCCCTACCCAGATTTCCCATCTAAGAAATAATACATCCTCCCTTTTAGTGAAAATGAAAACAAACACACAAACAAAACAGGAATCTTTCCTTCCTCAGCTCTCACATCCATTCTTTTTGTGTATCCTGTCATCTCTAATAACAACACATATTGGAAACTGTCTCCTTCTTTCTATTTCCAGATTATGACACTACAGACAAGAGAGATGTCATTATTCTTCACTTCTTCAATAGCCACAGTCTTCTCTTTCAGTTTCCACTTTGCTCTCCCCTGAAGCTTTAATCCCTTTTCATATTGTAACTGGAATCACATTTTTATCAAATAATAAAGCCATGCAAATTCCTTTCATTTGTCTGCCATGAGCTGGTGATCGCCTAACTCTCCGACTTCTTATTATACTCTATGTTGGCATTCTTTCTGATTCCTCAACAACCATAAGAATAGCAATGATAGGGGCACCTGGGTGGCTCAGTAGGTTAAGCCTCCAGTTTAGGCTCAGGTCATGATCTCACGGTTTGTAAGTTCGAGCCCCACGTTGGGATCTGTGCTGACAGCTCAGAGCCTGGAGCCTGTTTCAGATTCTGTGTCTCCCTCTCTCTCTGCTCCTTCCCCGCTCATGCTCTGTCTCTTTCTCTCTCTCTCAAAAAATAAATTCACATTAAAAAAATTGTAAAAAGGAAAGAAACATATCTTAAAGCTTAAAACTGCCTCCTGAAATAATATAAAACAAATGCATATTTATTTATTAAGTGTAAATATATTTTACATATGATAATTTACTAATTTGAAGTAAAAGTAAATATATTGGTAAACATTCTCTTTTCTACTCTAAACACACTCCGTTCTTTTTACTTATTCTGCCTTATCATGATTTGTACAACTGAAACCCTCTGGCTGCACTACCACTGTAGTGCTTAAACTCATTAATTTTTTGTGGACAGCAGAGCAGAGTTTTAGAGTTTTTGCAATAGGTGTTTGCAATCCCTACATGAGACAAACCTGGCTATAGACTTAATACATATTATCTCATGGTTTCAATGAGATATACATATACATATATATGGACTACAAAGACATTTATGTAAAAGTAATGCTGAATTTGTGGAAACTTTCACGAGGATATTGGTCATTTCATTATTTTTTTGTTTTGCTTTTGATCCCCAAAGTTCAACTATCATACATAATGGGGATGTCCATAAGATTATTTGAAATGTGTGAAGAATCTCCATCCCTGCGATGATTAAATATTTCAACTTTAGATTATGATAGAATTTAGAGGACAAATGAAGTCTGCTTTGGGGATTCGGTAATAGAACTTTCATCACTATCCTGGCTTTGAAAGACGAGGCCACCTTGACTCTGGCAATCACCATAGTATATCTCTTTTTTTGTTCAGCAGCAGAATTTTGTTAGGGATACTGAGCCCAGAGTGATAATTGCTTAAAACATGTGGGCTTATTAGCAATAACCATCATATCACAAAAATAGCTAGTTTTAACAAATGCGAACTAAATCAGACAGTAAGTATCTATTGTTTAGGAAACTGACCTAAGCTGCAGAACAGAAAATTAAAAAAAAAAAAAAAAAAAAAAAGATTAAAATGGAATCACAACTTCTATCGGTTTTGTTTGAAACAACGGCATAATTAAATTAGTTTTTTCCCCAAGACATGATTGGATATTTATGATCTTTTAAACTAATCATTTCAGGTGTTTTGATGACATTTGGAAACATTTTTGTGTGTAACTCCTGTTTTTCATTGATGCGCATTTGAGATGTAGTAGGATGTTATTTTTGCTTAGCCAGTTCATCTGGTTCTCCGATTGCTTTTCATATCTTGTTCCCTGTAGCTTTTCATTTTTCTCCGACTGAACCTGAGAATGTCTCAGCATGAGAGACTAATGCTTATTTGCAGCTTCAGCTATTTTCTCTGGTAAATGTGGTTTTCATTTTGTTTGGTTCTTGGTTCCTCTGCCCCTGAAATTTTGGACTAAGAAATAATGAATGGCAAAATATTAACTTGAACCATAGTTTATAGGGTATACTATTGTACCTTAATTTATTTAATAATATTTGAATATTTTTAATAGTAGATTTGATTAACAACCTGTATAATCACTTTAATGATCAGAGTGGAGTTATAACTTAGATTGCTTTAATATCATTACATTTTCTGAAAACTCAATATTCTGTTTAGATCATTTGCTTTGCCGTTTTGTGTTATGTATAGTTACCCGGGTATATATGGATTTATTTAACTCAATGCAGAAATCTTTGAGTACACAGTGTAGTTAAATTTTGTTACAACATAGATCATATTGACTGGCACATTAAAGGTCCTTGATTGAAAACACACACACACACACACACACACACACACGCACAAACACAAACACAGATTTCAATGGGACTTAACTATATGTTGCTTGTTAGAAGTTTCCTTCATATATAAAGACACAGAAAGATTAATAAATAAAGGATAGACTAAGATATAACATACTAATACCAATCAGAAGAAAACTACAGTGGCTATAAATATCAGACAAAATAGGTTTACCAACAAAGAATATTACTGTGGATAAACTGTATATTTCCAGATGATAACCAAGTTCATTCATTGAGTACATAACTGACATAAGCATTTATGCACTTAAAAACAGTGCTGCAATTTATATGAAACAAAGAATTACAGAATTTCAAGGAGAAACAGAGAAATACACACTATAAATCAGAAATTTTAACACTTCTCTCCTTCTCAATAATCAAAAGTGCAGTTAGACAGAAAATCAGTGAGAAAATAGAAGACTTGAGCCATGCTATTAAGCAACTTAACCAAAGTGATATACATAGAATTCTCTTAACATCACACATGTAAAATGCACATCTTTTCCAAGAGCATGGGGAATATTTATTGAGAGGGATACTATTCTGGCCTATAAATTGAGTCAAAATATATTAAAAATGAGTCATTTCATAAAAAGTAGGATCTCTGACTACAATGGATTTAAATTACATGTCAAAAACATCGTGGTTATTTAGCGCTAAAAAATAATGAACTATCAAGACATGAAAAATAAGAGGAGAGTTAAATGCATATCACTCAGTGAAAGAAGTCAACCTAAAAATGTTACATCCTGTATGATTACAACTGTATGGCATTTTGGAAAAGGGAAAACTATGAAACAATAAAAAGATCTATAATTGCGAGGTGTTGATGGGGAGGGAGAAATGAATAGGCAGGACACAGGGGATTCGTAAGGCAGTGAAAATACTCTGTATGACCATAAGAATGAATGCATGCCATTATATGTTTGTCCAAACCCACAGAATGTGCAACACCAAGGGTGAACGGTTATGTAAATTATGGTTTTTGTGTAAGCATGATACGTCAAATTAGGTTATCAATTTTAACAGCTGTATCACTCTGATGGGAGATGTTGATAATGGGAGAGGTTATACATGCACGAGGGCGGGGGGTATATAGGATAACTGTACTTTGCCTTTATTTTTGCAGTGAATCTAAAATAGTTCAAAAAAATAAATTCATAATAAAAAAGAATAAATCCAAAATCAGACTCTGTGTGTGTATGTATAAGCACACATGACATATATGTGTTTCTACTATCTTCTCAATATTTAAAATATTATTTAAATTTTCACATAAAATGCTTACATATTTTATTTTGTGTAACATTGATATTTACCTCCATTTCTAAATTTTTCTTACATTTCCTAAAAAAAATCCATTTTATATTCATTACCAAAACCAATGTGAAAAATATAAAATTTGAATATTATTTCTACACGTACAAACATGTAAGTGGAAACAATGATAATGTGGTATCAATCTTATTGAGTAAATTATGGTATTGGATAAAACACAAGACCTGTGAGTATAAAATTTTCAGCTTTGTTTCTATTTTTACTATTTATAAAAGTGTTCCTGTCAATTCATATGGTTTAGTATAGTTGAAATAAACATAGGTATTGGAGCTAGTTTTAAGAGTGAGTATGAGGGGCGCCTGGTTGGCTCAGTCGGTTGAGCGTCCGACTTCGGCTCAGGTCATATTCTCACAGTTTGTGAGTTCGAGCCCCGCATCAGGCTCTTTGCTGACCACTTGCTCAGAGCCTGCTTCAGATTCTGTGTCTCCTTCTCTCTGCCCCTCCCCTACTCATGCTTTGTCTCACTCTGTTTCTCAAAAATAAATCAATGTAAAAAAATTAAAAAAAAAAAGAGTGAGTATGGAATCTCAGAAAATATGAAACTCTTTGCAACTGAGGAAGAGCATTTGAGAGAATATAAATGCTGGTCAACATGTGTAATTCAACTTTTTAAATACTTAGTAGACATGAGCACACTTATAATATTTTAGGACATAAGATAAATATTATAAGAAATTTAGTGAAATTCCATATTAGTATCAAATGTAAAAAAAAAGCATTTGAACAAAATTAGTTCTACAAAAAGGCTTCTAATAGAAGACAATTTTTCTCTGACTCACAATAAAGAGTAGTTTTGCATAATTTGCTCCACCAAAGGGAAAATACTAGATAGCTTTTTGATGTGACTGAAACTTTGATTCCTTCAGTGGTCTGATGCGTCATATCACATCTTCCCGTTCTCAATATAACTGAGTGTTCACACAATGGAAAAAAGCTTAGCAATATTGGGAGTCAGGAAACTAGATTGTCTTTTTTTTTCTCTTTGTTCGCTGTTCTTTTTTTTCCTCTCAAAAACTAGAATCCCTCTTCTGACCATGCCACTACAAAGCGTATATGGCCCTGAGTTTAGTAGAAAACGAATAAGCTAGAGGCTCCTGGGTGGCTCAGTGAGTTAAGCGTTGGACTTCGGCTCAGGTCATGATCTCACAGTCCTTGATGATCTCACAGTCCGAGAGTTCGAGCTCCATATCGGGCTCTGTGCTGACAGCTCAGAACCTGGAGCCTGCTTCAGATTCTGTGTCCCCTCTCTCTCCGCTCCTCCCCTACTTGTGCTCTGCCTCTCTCTCTCAAAAATAAATAAGCATTAAAAAAATAACAAAAAAAGAAAAAGAACAAGTTAAATTTCACCATCTGTTATACTGCTATATATCTGCTTTTGGATGTAATGGATAGTTTTTAATCAAACTCCTCCGATGACATAACATAAAACAAACTGGGGAAAAGAATAGAACAGCTCTTTGAATGAATTATAGAGCACTTGATTTAGCCAGGATGAAAAGGCCAAGATCCTTGCAGAAGGCAAATGAATCCAGGCAAGTACATCCACTAATTTTCCATTTGGGACAATTGACAATCCACATGCAGTGAGGGGCCCAGGGTCAGACTTTGAGCAATCTTACAAAAATGGATAATTGCCACCAAGAGTTCCTAAGGGCGACTGCACTTCAGTAGCCAAGATCATGGAAAAAGGGAACCACAGTGAAGTAAGCTTGATATCCTGCATCAAACTTTGTCTCCAAGCATCGGCTGTTAACTAAAAGTGTGTGGAACGCAAGGCCAAGAAGGAAGCATCCGCTGAAGGATCAGAAAGCCAGACAGGACTTGCAGCAAACTCACAATGCTGAGAAGAGAACAAAAGGTAAGTCCAGGACCTTAAAAGGAGAAAGTGGCCTGGTTAACAGGCCAAGCTTCCAAATGTGATTACCTACAGCTAAAACTTAATGGTAGGATCCAATTTATAAATACTGTAGCCAGGATCAAATCATCTTAAACATCTATGGGATCTATTTGACCCTGGGCTTACAAATTGCTAAAAGCAAATTTTATGCTTACAGGAAAAAAATAGCATTCCGCTGAATCTCTACAATTTTAATACAATGAAATTTTCATACAACGTATTAAGCAATTTTCACATTATTCCCGCAGCCGGGGAGCTTTAAAGCTCATTTTCAAACCCAAGTAAAAGAATCGTGAGATCATGGCCTAAGCTGAAACCAACAGCTGGACATTTAACCGACTCAGCCATCCAGGCACCCCTAAAAACCTTATCTTTATTTTGCCTTTAACAGGGCCTTTAACTTTATGATGCTTAAGATAGTTATTATTTGATGTAGAGCATGATTATTTTTTAAAATTCTTTTTAATGTTTATTTTTGAGAGAGAGAGAGAGAGAGAGAGAGAGAGGTGGGGGGAGGGTCAGAGAGAGAGCAGGCTTCAGGCTCTGAGCGATCAGTACAGAGCCAGACGTGGGGCTTGAACTCACAAACCGTGAGATCATGACCTGAGCTGAAGTCCAGTGCTTAGCCCACTGAGCCACCCAGGCACCCCTGAACATGGTAATTTTTAAGCAAACATAGTGGAAATAGTAGAGCTAAAGTTTTACAATTTATCATTTAAAGGTTTAAATTATGCAAGGGAAAAGTCAAGAAATCTCCATTTACACTGTGATTTAGTAGTAGCCATTTTATGAGTTGGCAAGCTTTGTACCCACCATTTGATGGGGGAAAAGTGCAACCTAACTAGAACATTAAAAGATAGATCAGAAAAGAAAAAAAAAAGAAAAGAATAGTGCTTTGGAAAAGTGTTTCATGACTCGAAACATGGTTGATACAGTGCCAGCAGCTGTCCAGTGGAATTATTGCGTGTCACCTTGGTAGTTAAGATGAGTATTTGGACTTCCAAGTAGAAAAGTACTTCCTTATCCTCAAGTGAACAGTAAAACATAGGAAAAGTATTGAAAAACTGAATGGGTAAAAATACTTTGTCATGATAAATTATATTTTAGCAGTTAGGATCCTATGTCAGAGTTTCAAGACAGAACAATGACTGATTAGAAGCTAATAATACAGACACATGATCTAATACCAAAGATGAACGTTTGCTTGATGAAAGATATTTCTTCCACTAATGTTGACTTCTTATAAGAGCGTTCCCTCTGCGGTTCACTTCACAATGTTGCCAATTTCACTGAATTTTAAATATCATTTATAAATACAATTCTGACCTTCATATTTCAGTAGGGTTAATGAGACTAAATCAAAGATAATACCAATTCAAGAATGGCCATAAAACAGGAAATGTCAGGATGCAGAACTTTTATATGACATATTCTGATTAAAAAAAAAAGTCTTAAGAGTTTAATAAAGTTTCCAGCTACACTGCCAAAGCAGAAAATATAAGTAAATAAAAAGATTTAAACACAGAATATTAATATTTGCCATTTACTCCCCAGAGCATCTTTACAGTAACTAAAAGAGAGAGAGAAAGAGAGAGAGAGAGAGAGAGAGACTTATCCCAAATTATTTTAATTATGTATTGGGGCATATTCATATACATGTGTCCTGTCCAGCTGCACGTGATCTTTCTTAATGCAAGATCATAGTATTTCTCATTTCTATCACTTAATTAAATGACTTGAGGTTCATGGCAGATATCTCAAAATGAAGGGTATTGCATCCGTTTTGTCTCTCTCCAACTATGAAAAACGGAAAGAGATTTCATTGAGAAGATAGTTATAAGTTGTATGTTTTATTTGTACTAACATAGTGATTTTGGTAGAGTGTGCACAGGTAATCAGACCAAACAACATTGGGGGTCTCCTAATTTCCAATGCATGCAATTTTGTCTTTCTCACATTGAAGACACTTGATACACATATAAGTACTCACCTCCAACTCAGCATCTTAGGGTCAAGCCTAGTACATAATGCTAACTACGACTCTTATGCCTCTCCTATCTTTGCTTGGAACTATACATGCAAAATTATATATATATATATATATATATATATATATATATATATATATAAATATTCCAACTCAGCATCTTAGGGTCAAGCCTAGTACATAATGCTAACCACGACTCTATGCCTCTCCTATCTTTGCTTGGAACTATACATGCAAAATTATATATATATATATAAATATAATATTTATACATATATAAATATATGTATATATTTATATATGTTATCACCACATTGAAGGAATTTAACCCATGATCATATTTGTCACATTTCAACTTAGATTCCCAATTCTTACCATGCTGCACTGGCTGATTATTTCTCTAGTGTTTCTGGAGAAACCAAATATAAATGGTAAAATAATATATTAATAACAACAGGGGCACCTGAGTGGCTCAGTCGGTTAAGTGGCTCAGTCCGACTTCGGCTTAGGTCACGATCTCACAGTTTGTGAGATCAACAGTTTGTGAGTTCAAGCCCCACATTGGGCTCTGTGCTGACAGCTTGGAGCCTGGAGTCTGCTTCTGATTTTGTGTCTCTTTCTCTCTCTGCCCTTCCTGGACTTGTGCTCTGTCTCTGTCTCTCAAAAATAAATAAATGTAAAAAATAAAAAAGTAATAATATATTTATAATGGCATAATCCCAATAAATTGGATTAATAAAAAGTCTTCAATTAATTAAAAAGATAAATGAAAAAAGTAATAATACAGTTCTAATAAATGGGGAAAATAGTGGTTGTAAACTTAAATATATCAGTGATTATATTAAATGACAAGGGATTAATCATTCCATTGAAAAGACAAGACTTTTTGGGCTAGATTTTAAAAATTATAAAGTCAAACTAAGTACACTCATTGTGGAGGACTTCATTCAATAATTGATACGATAAACGGAAAAACATCAGAAAAAAATACATATCTGAACCAATCTTGATCTAATTTATACACACACATGCACACACACACACACACACACACACACTTGTGTGTGTAGAAATAAATGAAAGAGAAAATAAATAAAGGCAACAGAAAAAAATTAAAAGTCACACATTTAGTTATTTTAAAATATTAGTACATCTCATGAACCCCAGTATGACTAAAATGAAAAGGAAACACAAAATAGCAATATAAGACATAAAATGAGAGGCCCATAACAGATCTTATTGATTTTGAAAAGATAATGAAATAATATTACCTACAACTTTATGCCAAGAATTGAAAATTTAGATGATGTGGATAAACTTCAAATAAAAACTTACCAAAACTTCATAAGAAGAAATTAAAAAAAAAAAAAATTTCACTGGCTGGCCTAAAAAATATCTCTGAAAATACCTGTTTTCTAGTATTTGACTCTTATCCAAGAAATGGCAATGGGTTTTATGATGTACTGTTGAAAGTCTAAAACCCTTGTTCCCCATGTTGGGGTAGGTCATCAAGAAGGCATGACCTCAGGTTTGACCCTTGAGCTGGACCTGGGCAATTGGAGGCTCCTCACAGCCTCCCCTGTACTTGAGATGTGCCCTCCACTTGCCTTCCCCATGCTAGGACTCTGTCTCTTGAGAGAGTAAAGTATTGTTTCTCAACATATGGGCTGAATGTCTGATGGAACTGTGAAGGCCTCTCAATAAACTACTAGGACTTGGTGGGTGGGTTAGGAGATCTACTCATCTTGCAGCAGCAGAAGACAAGCTTCTTATGTAAGTTCCCTTGCTTATTGAACCTGCTGGCCAAGCAGTTTGGAGTGGCTGCCTTTCTCCTCCATCTCTCCTTGCCCTCCTTGCTGGAACTGGCTTCAGATTTCATGGTGGGGGGCTGGGGGGAGCTTCTGATGTTGCAACCTACATAGTCTCTTCACTTTTGGTTTGCAATGGCCTAACCAGTTGGACAAGGTTGACTTATTTATATAAAGGGCTGCTGAGAGATCTTTGGGTAAACTCTTTCAAGCTAAGACTCCTCATACCAATGTGGAGGTTCACACTGGGGACACAGCATGACACATGAAACGTGGGTCCAAGGGTAGCTTATGCCTGGGATGCCCTTCAAATTTGCAATGTGTGACTGCATTCTTTTTCTCTTACTGCATTATATTTCTTGCCTTTAAATCTCTGTGGAGGCTTATGAGCCCTTTTGAACATCTATTCTTAGGAAAAAATACACTTAGATACTGTAAAGAAATCAAATACGCAATTAAACCTTTTCAAAAATATCCAAAATAATAATAATAAAAAAGACATAAATCATAACCTGACTCCAGATCCAGGTAAATTTTTTGTGCATTCTTTCAAATATTTAAGGAAGATATAACCTCAGTCTTAAATAAGTAAACCCATGCAGTTAACAGGTAAAGAGGAATAACTTCCAAGTCAGTTTCTGGATTCAGCATATCTATTGTATTAAAACCCAGCGAGGATACCAAGGCAGGGGGAATGACAAATGTAAAATTCCTAAATAAAAATGTCAACAAATCAAGGCTACCAAATATAAAAAAAGGGTAAACCATCATAGCAAGGTAGTGCTTATGTTTGGAATAAATAAATGACTTAGCACTTAAATATCAATAATGTGATCAACCATATTCACAGGAAGAAGTGGGGAAAAAAAACAAGCAACTCAATAGATGCTGAAAAAATCATTTGATATTAAAAAACTTTCTTAATATGATAAACTGTCTAAAACTAAATACAAGGGACACCAATTATAACGGTAAATAATTGAGAACTTTCTTTCTAAGTTCTTTAATAAATCTCTCTATTTGTATCAAGCACTTTGTATTTAGTCAATAATCATTGGCTCTCCAGTTATTATTTTCGAAGAATAAAGTTATTTTTATTATGTGATGGAAGTTAAAATGTTCCATTGCATGTTGTTATTAAGCCATTATGACTTCATTTCAGACTTCAACACACGGGGGACATTTTCCATCATTACAACTCTTCCTTTTTACCAAAATAACCTATCCAGAAACTTCCAATGAATGTTGATCCCCTCTCATTGCGTTTTTAAATTTATCCTTGATTTGGCATTCTTACAAACTCTTCGCAATCAAATCTCACAAATTCTCTTGTACTAATTATCCCCATGAACTTTCTGCTCAATTTATAGTACTGTTATATTCACTCCAAATCCCTCCTTCCACCCCCCACAAATCCTTGACCTTTAATGATGTCTCAGGATATTGCCCTAAAATGCAGTCCTTCTGATCTCCTCTGTTGGATTCTTATAAATTCTTAAAATTCCCGATTAACTCCATCTACACAATAACACGTTCTCTAACCCCTCTGATACATGTGGATCCTGCTATTGTCAAAGCCAAAAAGCCAATTATTCTTATTTTGACCTTCCATATGTGCTTCCATATTGTGCATTTGCATACTAATAGTTTATGGACACAGCTTCATTGAAAGCTTCGAAAGGCCAAGATCCTGACTCTGCTTTTTATTATCTCCCGAGATGCCTATCTTGGTTTGGCATGGTACATAATTGACTGGTTGATTTTTACATGGTTCTCTAATAAGAAACATCTCTCTTTTTTATGGGGCTGGGGCTAGGATGAGGTGAATAAGTTGCTTGCTTTAGACACAGAATTAAGGTGCACACCAAAAAGCCCTCTTTAATCAAGATAATTAATAATGCAATAAATCTAAAAATCAATTAATATGAAACTTCATGAGGAACAAAATAGGAAATTGTAAATATAAGATCACTATTATTGATTTTGCTTTATGTCTCAAGCCCCAGTATTCCTTAGCACAGCAATGCTTACATATAAGCAAAGAAAAAAATATATAGATATGGGGTCTTTTCATTATTTTTTTCGTCGATTGATGGCTGTAAGTAAGCTCAAAACTGACATGGCGGAATGACACCAGTAATCCTGTGAAACATTGGCAAACTTAATGTTTAAATATTTCAAACTGTAAGGAAAAGAGGTGTAGTGGCCTAGTGGTCAGAACTCAGATACTGAAGTCAGATACAGACTTACTTCAAAATTGTGGCCTTTTATTATTATTATTATTATTATTATTATTATTAATTGGAAACTCTTGAGAAAATATCTAACATTTAAGAAATAGTTTCCTGATTTATGAAAAGAAAAAAATATTAATATGTTTGTAGAGCTTAGGACAGTTAAGGGAGAGAAGCAATACATATAAGATGATGGCTCGAGGCATTGTAATCATCTCTAAATTACAGATATTAAGGTTACCACAAACCATTTGTAAAATATGTTAAAAAGAACTCTTTTCTGATCTGCAATGAATCTAAAAATACAGATGACTCCTGAGGAAAGGAAAAAGAATTGATTGTGCTTTTTGGAACGTATGAAGAGCTCAAGGTAAATAGGGCAGCTGGAATGAATGGAGAAACTTAGGGTTCCCTAAATGGGCCAGGGGCATAAGGAAATCATTTTTGTCCTTTCCAAACAAAACCCTTCAAGCTGAAAGACTCATCCCCCAAAAGAACAATTAGAATAAAACAGGTAGATGGAGCAGGAAGGACATTGCTGTCCATGGGTGTTGTGGAGCAAGCCTGGTGTGAGGAAATAAAATTTCATTCTCTGTAAACTTGGAAAAAAAAGGACACACCATTTTAGAATCCTTGAAGAATGGGGTGGTTCTTTGAGAAATAAACTGTATTTACAGTCTTTCTCAACAAGGAATCAATAAGCCCTTATGATAAGCCAAAAGCAAAACAAACAAATAATGAATTAATCAATAAAATATTTTAAATTATAAGATGCTGATAAAACACAGTTTCTGTATCCAGGAACTCACCATCCAACAAAGGAACACTAATGATTATAATTCAGTGAACACTGGAAAACAACTAAAATTATTATTAAAAAGAAGAGTCTAATAAAATAGAGAGCTCCTTTTTCTTTATTCTGATAAGCAGAGTTCAGAGCAATGTACTAACGCCATTAGTGACCTTGAGCAGGGAAGACGTTATGCAGTCACAAGTTCAAAGGTGAAAGTAAGACAAATTTCCACAAAACTTTTGCCTTAAAATCAAGTAATTACACTCCTGATACCAAATAAATAAATAAATAAATAAATAAATAAATAAATAAATAGCTTGAACACATCCTGATCTAAAGAAGACAAGTCCCACAAATGAATACAAATGAAAATAAATCAATGTAATGTTACATCAGTTTCATAGTATTGACGCAGGAAGAAACAATTTACATGAAGTAATTTAAGGAAAAGGTGTTGACTGTACTTTAAGATTATACTTTTGTTGGATGCATTTGAATGAAAAAAAGTACAAGGAAATTGTAAATTTCACAGTATAGTGTTATTTTTAGTAGTCAATTCATATTTTGTTTTGAAACTACTGTTCTATGCTTCAAGATAAAACAAGTAATTAATTATGGAATCCATGGATGTAAATATACACATATGTAAGCTTTTAATACATAGATGTATGTTTAAAATACATATTATGTGTAATACATAAATGTATACAAATATAAACATATGTAAGTGGACATTTGGGACCTTTAAAATGGATTAAAACTTAAACTAAGATGTGAAAATGCAAAATTCCTACAAGAAAGTATAAAGACAAAGTCCTTGACGTTAGCTTTGGCAATGATTTTTTGGATATGAAACCAAAAGCCAGGGAAAAAAAACAAAAAATAAACAATGGGACTACATCAAACTAAGAAGGGTCTACACCAAAGAAAGCCACCAACAGAAAAAAAAAAGAAGGAACCTATGGATTGGGAGAAAATATTTGCAAACTATATATCAAATAAGTGGTTAATATTAAAAATATGTAAGGAACTCATACGTCTCCATAACAAGAAACCCCCACAAATACCCGATTAAAAAGCATCCATTCCATACCACAGATATTTTGACAAATTTCCTAAAGGCATCATCTGTACACTTGGAGGCTTTATGTAATCTCTCAACTGGAAAGGTAAAGGAAATGTGTCAGTTTTGTGACGCCAATCATTGGGACAGTCATTTTTCACCTAATTTTAGAAGTTGCGTTTTCTTTTCTCATCTACGCGTTTGTGACTAGGCATTGGAATACCCTGAATAAAGCGTGTAAGACAGAACCACAAACGTGTAAATCTTAAGGTTTTTTTGAAGCAGCAATGGAGACGATTCTGCAAGCGCCATATGCACTAAAGTAGTAATGGCCTCGATACGTTCTGAGCTCTCCATCAAGCAAATACATTTAGGAAGGACTGGAGCCAGCGGGCGGGCTCATTCTGTATGAGATGTCTGAATTATGTTGACAATCTAATAATGCAGCTGAGGAGCTAAAGGCTTCTGCAGGCCTTCAGGAGTTAGGAATGTTTTTACAGCGTTAATGGCATCATGGAGATAAATGAGACTAATATAGTTTGAAACTGATCATCTCTCTTGTTTTAAAGAAAGATTTAAGATGTATAAATATTATATATTTATATGCATATGGCTCATCATTCACATTATATGTCTTAGCACGCTGAGCGTCGCATATAAAGTAGAAGAAACCAACAGTGGTATGAAGTCTTTGTGAAATTCAGCTGAACATTTTCTTAAAAAGGCTAATTAAAGGGTAATATATAAGATTGATTTCAAATTCTAATATGATTTTTAAGAGAGAAAAGAATGTACACTCCTTTTCTTTCTCCCAAACAATGGCTGTATCCTCATAAAAATCCAAAAATATAATATATGAAAAACTAATGAATCGTGGGTGAACATGTCAACCGAAATGAGATATACAAGTGTGTGCTTTATAACTACATGTGATGGTAATTTAAATACAGTCAAAATACTGCTCGTTACAGCACTTCAGACAAATGGTTGATGAGTTTATTTCATTCGATTTTAAACAGTAAACTAAAGGAGACTGGTATCACGGAAGTTAAAGATTATTTATTATCGAGTGTTTTGTATTCTATATAATTTTCTTAACATTAAAATACTTTCAATACCTATTAAAAATTCAGTCAAAAGGTAACATAATAGTCATTTCTGGTCGCTCAATCCATTTTTAACTAATTGCTCTTATGTTCATTTGCAGAAATATAGACATTTTCTCTGAATAATGTAACGATCCATTGCCTGCAAGTGAAAGAATATAAGAAAACAAATACAGAAAAACATTGTCATGGTATGAGTAAAAGTGACATTTTTGTCTTTCAGTTGATAATGAAGAAAGGGTTAATGTGACCATTCATTTTCAGGTTCTCATGTTCTCTGTTTCAGAGGCAGGAAGAAAAAAAAAAGAAACTAGGTATGTCCAAGGGCAAATTAAAAAGCGAAAGTAAATAGCCCCCATGGACAGAACCAAAGTGATGCGACGCTGATAAAAGCAACCTGCGGTGAGAACAAGAGACACGTGACAACTTCCGCACTGAAAAACTGCACTGCTTACAGTCAGAAAGCTGCTTGTAGCAACTAGAATTCCTTGGCTGCTCTGTGAAAACTTGCCCAAGCAGAAAGAACATTTTAAGTTATTCTGGGACAAGGAGAAGGCCCCTTATAGGTATCACGTTCAGCAAGCATTGCCTTCCTGGTCACACATCTATCCGTGTAAACATCTGTCCGTTCCGTCGATCAAGCCTCAATCATCTCATGGAAACACACTAAACCAAAACTAATGATTTTGTTAAAAAATTAAGTCACTTCCTTTGCTTCTGATTTACATATTCTTGGCCTCATTTGCCTGGCAGAGGACTTCGAGTTTCTATGTTAGTTTTTGATCTACTGACCATGCGGCTACCCCTGGGGTTTCCCCATCCTCCTGTGGACGATAACGTTCTTGCATGGTTTCTGTCTTTGCGTGAACTTTTGTCTTCGGTGTCCTCTGCTGTTTCAGCTGACAATATCTTACCTGGAAGTTTTCCAGCACTTGTCACTAGCCTGTCTCCAGCTAGTTAAAATACCACTCTAGCAGCTACCCAGGTCATAACATAGGGGATTTGAACATTTTTTTTTCAGGTAGAATGAAAGTAAATTGAAATACAATATAAGGACACAGATGAAAGAAAACCACAAATGCAGATTCACTAAAAGAAACTAAAATGGATCCACCAAGCCATAAAATGTACTTATTTATTTAAACTGGAAATACATGTCTTCATTATGTCATACATTTTTTTTATTCTTGATATTTCCTAAACCCTGGTCAATCGACATTAATTTGATCATAAAGAAACTTTACCTTTTATATGGAATATGAAAGCGGATGAGGAGTAATTGCCAATTCAAATAAAGCTGAACATTTTTTTCGGAAAGTGTACGTGAAGACTGACAATAAATATTGCAGCGATTTTTGGCAACTATCCAATAACCATAAATGAAATGTTTGGCTTTAACATGCAACAATAGAAGATCAAATCCAATGAAAGACATATTTGGATCTTCTGAATTTTGGAGCCATGGGTTTGTTTTTGAGTTGTATTAAAATTTAAATCTATATTTACAGGTTTTCCACCATTGAAAAACATTCTTAGGTCTTGATATTTTTCTCCTCAACGTTACCCATTTCCTATGAACCTTGATTCCTGGCATCGCAGTTAACATGCCTTTGCAAAAGGAACAGATTTTTATGGTGGTAACTTAAGACCGTCTAAAAAGCCATTTCTCTTTAATGTTTCCTGTGAAAATTTTAAATCACCATTTTGAATTTTATGTTGTTACAAAGAAAAACTGGGCACAGTGTATGAGCCATATAATAATTAACATATAGTTAGCTATTGAACAATGTGACACAATTGAATAAATATTATATTAATATTTAAATATACACTCTGTCTAGAAGAGCATTTTGGCTATTCTTATTTTTGCTTGGTAGGAAATGTAACTTGTCACAGACATTTATCTCAGAATAATGAGACCCACACTTTTCATCTCTACATTATCACGTTTGTGTGTGTACTGAAAACTAGTCTTAAACAAAATTGGTTAAAGAAAAATATTTTTTTAATTAATTAATTTATTTTGAGACAGAGAATGCATGAGAGGGAGAGGGTCAGAGAGAGAGGGAAAGAAAGAATTCCAAGGAGACTCCATGCAGACAGCAAGGATTGCAGGTCTCAAACTCGTGAACCGTGAGATCATGACCTGAGCTGAAATCAAGAGTCAGATGCTTAACCCTCTGAGCCACCCAGATACCCCAGGAAAAATAAATGAAAGTAACAAAGGAAGCAAACTTTGCATTTTCCTCTCGTTCCCAGGATCCAAATGGCTTTCAGTTGTACATGGGTGTTTTACTGTGGTGCCTCTCCCAAAGCTGGCAGGTTTTTCTCCTCCCTTGTGAATATAAATTGAAGCTTTTTAGTGTTGCAGCCACAAATAAAAGTGTACTTGTCTCAAAAACAGTTTTAAAAGGAAAATATATAGCAATATATGTCTGCCTCAAGAAATAAAAGTCCAAATACAATCTAACTTTAAACCTAAAGGAACTAGAAAGAGAAGAACAAAGAACAAGCTGCGTAGAAGAGGGGAAATAATAAAGAATCCGAAGGAAAAGAAATGGCATACAGAGAAAAAAAAAATGAAATCAAGAGTTGGTTCTTTGAACAATAAATAAAATTGATAAACCCGAAGCAGACTCATCAAGAAAAAAGAGCAAGAACCTAAATAAATAAAATCAGAGATAAAAAGAGGAGATGTAACAATGCCACCATAGAAGTAAAAAGAGTTATAAGACAATACTATGAAACATTATATGCCACCAAATTGGGCAACCTAAAAAAAGGATAAATTCCTAGAAACATACAACCTTCCAAAACTGAATCAGGAAGAAGTAGAAAATCTGAACAGATTAATTACTAGTAATGGAATTGAACTGGTAATCAAAACAGCTACCAGAAATTAAAAGTTCAGGATCAGATGGATTCGCAGGTAAATTCTACCACACTTTAAAAAGAGTTAGTATTGGGACTCCTGGGTGGCTCAGTAGGTTAAGTGTCCAACTCTGATTTCAGCTCAGGTCATGATCTCAGGGTTCTTGAGTTCAAACCCTACATCGGGCTCTCTGTTGTCGGCGCAAAGCCTGCTTTGGGTCCTCTGTCTCCCTTTTTCTCTTCCCCTTCTCCACTTGCTCTCTCTCTCTCTCTCTCAAAAATAATAAATAAACATTAAAAGAAAAGAAGAGTTCATACCTATTCTTCTCAAACTATTTCAAAAAATAGAAAGCTTCCAAACACATTCTACAAGGCCAGACTGACACTGACACCAAAACCTGACATAGATAATACAAAAAAGAAAACTAGAGGCCAATATCCCTGATGAACATTTATTCAAAAATTCTAAGCAAAATATTAGCAAACGATATTCAACAATAAATTAAAAGGATCATTGACCACAATCAGGTTGGATTTATTCCAGAGATGCTAGAATGGTTCGATATTCACTGGTTAATCAATGCGATGTACCACATTTACAAAACAAAAGATAAAGAAGTCATATGATCATCTCAATTGACGCAGAAAAAGCATTAAAAAAATCAACATTCATTCATAATAAAACCTCTCAACAAGGTGGGCTTAGAGGGAACGTACCTCAACATAAAGAAGCCATATATGATAAACCCACAGGCCAACATCATATTCAATGGTGAAAAACTGAGAGCTTTTCCCCTAAGTTCAGGAAAAAAACCCCAGACGCCCACTCTCACCACTTTTATTCAATATAGTACTGGGAGTTCTAGAAACAGTAATTAGACAAGAAAAGAACCAAGAGACATCTATATTGGTAAAAAAAGAAAAAAAAGAAGGTAAACTTTCACTATTTGCAGATGCCATGATACTATACTGTGAAGAAAAAATATATATTATGTATTATATGTATCTTATATATCATACATGAAATATATATCATATATATGTATCCACATCTATATAAATCCATATTTAATAAATATATATCTCTATATCTGCATATATTTTATTGTGAAGAAAATAAAACCTGGGTTAATTTCTAACTCATTTCAACTGCAAAACAATGTAAGAAGGTGATCAAGAGAAAGATGTCTACCTTTCTGTTTTCATCTCTGAATATAATGATTAAAACTACTAAAGTTTATTAAACTGTATACTTTAATATTATCAATAATGTTTTATAGTGATGTGGAATATTATATAATTAAGCTTTATGTATTTATTAATATTTAATGTTTATTAATTTTTGAGGAAGAGAGAGAGAAAGAGAGAAGGGGGGGGCAGAGGGAGAAAGACACAGAATCCGAGGCAGGCTCTAAGCTCCAAGCCGTCAGCACAGAGCCAGACGAGAGGCTCGAACTCATGAATGGCGAGATCATGGCCTGAGCCGAAGTTGGATGCTTAACTGACTGAGTCACACAGGTGCCCCATCCCTATACTTAAATTTAGTTGTGTTCATGGATATATGAGTACATTTTTGGTTTGAAGTCTAACTTAATAGGTTAACAATAATGACCAGCTGTATTATAATTGAAACACTGTCCTGTGCATCAATAAAACTATTTAGCTTTTACCCAGACTACTATCCACAAACTGCTAAAGATTTAGGAGTGGGTAAAAAAGAGAAAATTGGAAAATTATCTCCTCGTGTGTGTGTGTGTGTGTGTGTGTGTGTGTGTGTACCATGGTAATTTGGATACTACCTGAATATTCCACAATGAACTTCATAGAAAGTAAAACATTTAGCTACAGAGTAGGGTGAGACTTTTTATAATCAGTTCTAGAAAGAAATATTTGTGTATAACTTTTATGACGATAGTAATGTTCTACTAGCCATGTAAAGACACATGGTCATCCTTGATTTAAGGATAAAAAACTAGATCTTATTTGATGGAAGGGGAAGGATTTACAGTTAATTTTGTAATCTGCCCTAGTCTTCACCCTATTTATAATATTCCTATTGTTATCAAGCGCAAAATATGATCATTTCCATCCAAAGGATCCCCAAATTATCATCTAATTATGACATCAAAATCCCAGACCATACTTTGCATTACCCTTATCATCTCTCTTGGGTCCAAAGGGAAACAAAACTTCGGTGCACCTTCTCACGTGTGGTACTTCTTAATATAGAGACCTCTGAACTGAGAAAGAATGGTCTTTTTACATTTCTAAGTATCATGATGAGCCGAATTGTGGATAACCGCACTAAATCCCCGTACTCTGAACATGAAGAATGAGAGGCCCATAGCAGTCACTTGTCCATAACAATCTGAAATCCCGCAGGGTGCCTGGGCGGTCCACCCCAGGAGTAGTGAGTGCTTCACCTTGTTCTCATCTGTGGGGAGAGGGTTCTAGTGGACTCTCTCTCTTGGCTCAACCATATGGGATCCTTCCTCTGCCTCCTGAGATGTCCCATTTTTTTTATTCCTGAAAAATTGTCAACGTTTATAGCTTAATAGATTTCTCCACAAACTTCCTGCCAGTAGAAGTTTGGCAACCCCGAGGGCATTATGGAACTTGAGCAATTTCAATTCCTTTTCAGTGAAAGGCACCACATTGCTCTTAAAACGTTTTGTGACACTATTATTTTTTAATTTATACTATATTTATTAGGGAAGAAGAGGAAAAAAACCTACAGTTCTTTCTGAGATGGTCCTTTCTCTATTTTGTGTTCAGCTTTATGTAAGTCCTGTTATTCTAGCTGCACAGGTATATTAGGATTCATATTAAACCTTTTAAAGGCATTAATGCTGATATTTATAACCATGTCTTTGATATTAACTATGGGGTTAGGTATCATTTTATTTTCAGAATCTTAATACTGGCTTGGAGACCAGGGGTAAGAGCTTGTTTTCCATCTCAATAATTTATGGCTCGTTTTTAACCTTTTAAAATTATCCTTGCGATTTTAACAATTTCTTCCGTGGCTCGTTTTTCTCCTAAAGTTCTTTATCATATGCATCTGGGAACATTCAACAGATACTTTCAATATTCTCTTTGGGGATCTCCTTGGAAAGATCCATGTTTATTAGGCCAAGTTGCTGCAGATTACAGTTATGCCAATTGTTCAACAACTATATAAATAAATTGTCATTTTTTTTACCACCCTTCAGTAATAATTTCTGTGTCATTTATCCAGATTTTTCCAACTGTGTGTTTGGCAAGTTTTCATTTTTGATTATCATCCGATTCCAAATCGCATGCCATATGTTTTAGGATTTGTAAAGGCAGTATTCGTTTCTAGAGAACAACTTTTGTACCAGGTCGTTTTTGTTATGATTGTTCACTTTTTGTAAGCCGTCCTCCACCTTAAAACTTATACGACAATGTTGTATCAATATTTATTTAGGTAAAGCAGTCTGTGGTCATTTTGGTTTGGTTAGCTTTGCTGCTGTCTGCTGGGCTTTCTCATCCCTCCAAGAGGAGTGAGTGAGTTCGTTGGAAGCTGCTGTCTGGTGTCAGGCAGACTGGTTGGTGTAACTGGGACCACTTGTTATCTGTTCTACATGATCTCAGGGTCTAGAAGCCTAATCTGGCCTTGCTAACATGTTTGTCTTACTGTCCAGCAGAGTAGCAGCTGAGTAAGCTCGTTTGCAAGCACTTTTCAAGCCTTAGTGCTCCTCACAGTTGGTAATGAATGTTCCACAGGCCATTGAAGGTCATTGCATAGAAGTCATTGCACGGCCAACGTAGATCCATGGGGTGGAGATACAGCCTACAAATTTTGATGGGAGGGAAGTGTTTGTGATCATGTTCAACTCTACCAACACATGTTTCTGCTTGCCCTCTTGTTCATCAGGAGGAGAAAAATTCTCTCAGGTAGTAGCTGGTCTACCAGGCTCAGCCTTAAGAGGGATTGCATGTTTCTATCTGTCTTCCTGCACTTCTTTTCGCCCCACACAAAATAGCTTTCTCCGTGGAGTCCCTGTCCCCTTAGCGTGGACTCCAGAATGGAAACATGTGGAGATATATCTTAGCTGACATGTAGTGGGAATCATCCCAGCTAGTTCTGCAACTCGAAGAAGCAGATCACGTAGCCTTGCCTGTCCTCTGTCAATCTACCAAAACCAGACACACGTGTGTGAGAGAACGTAAATAATTGTCAGGCTATACCATTGAGTTTGGAGTCTTCTAATGAATCAATAAATGACTATACATGCACTATCACCCAAATTGACTGAAGACTTGGCTTGGGTTCGCTGGGTTTATTTCCTCAGAGGGAACAAGAATGTTCATAATGTTTACTTAATTATTTATCTGTGTGAACTAATACATTTTCTTTTTCATACCTCAGTGATAAGAACTGTATGTCATGTTAGGAACAAATGGAATCAATGTGTTTTCACTGCTATAACTCTTCATGGTGAGTGAAGAAACTGTGGCCAAATTATTCTTTCTCTTTTTTGGATGAGCAGGATATCTCCAAAGAATTCAAGAAATATCAGCTTAATATTTGTACAATCGGATACCTGCTAATGAAAGCAAGATTACATCTAAATAGCAAATAGGACAGTGGGGGGCCAATATTAAAAAGCTTTCAGTTTTTACTCAATTCGTGCATGATGACTTTGTTAAAAAGTTGCTTCAGTCTTTTCTTCGTTTGGGTTTTTTTAACAAGGATTTATAGCAAGTTTTGAAATCAGGACTTTTTCATAAAACAGAATTTTGCTGAAGTTAATTTAATGAATACTATGGACTGAACAGTGCTGACTTCAAAAATTGCCTTCAGTACAATTCCTACACACACACACACACACACACACACACACACACACACGCACCATGCACTCACACACCAAGATATTTCTCACTAGGGTGATGTTTAACCCTCACGAATTAGTAAAGGCAGAAGCCCAAACCTGGGTTCTTATATTAGCTTTACAATTCACTGATTTAAGTCTACAGTACATGATTTCTCAATTATAGTTTGCTATATCAAGACACACAAGGCTGACTACTTCCTTGATTCAGTTGTTATATTACTCAATGCTCTCCACCTTTATGTCTACATGTTCTCAATGGTCATTAAAATATAGGGAATAAATCATTCGAAATAATTATCTCCCTGTTTGCTCCTGCAAGGACTGGGACCATGCGAAGCCACTGGAGTGCAATTTTTTCTAGTTGAAATGAATTCTACCAACGAATTCTACAATGTGTTTGTTATACAAACTATATTAGACAATATTTTGTGATATGGCGAGAAAGAATTTATAAAGTTGATGGCCTTAGCAGCAGAAATGGTTCTTTGGGGGGGTTAAATATTGTTTGAAGAATTCTCCACTTTCTCAGAATCTGCCCCTTTGGCTGTAATTCCCTAAGAAGCTTAAGGGTTATCTGGCTACAGGAGCCAAATGGATGGTACCTTGTAAATATCTCACAGTGATATCATGGTTATGAGAACAGCGAAAAAGAAAATCCTAGATCCTTGAAAACATGTTAGATCCTAGGTTCAATCATTTGCTTTGATAAGAAATCCAGAGATCGATAGGGCATTTGGGTGCATTTTATTTTCACTGGGTGTTTTATTTCAATTTCTTATTTTATTCTGAAGGCCTTGCTCAAGTATTTGTTTGTGAAATGGTGGAATCAAACTTCAAAAAGGTAGGAGGGAAGGCTAGAAGGGCAAGTCTCTGAAGCTTTCCTGACTCGGCCCGTCCATGAAGCATCTTGTTATCCTTTGTGTTGTGTAACAGCGGGTACCAGTTGCCTTTGATTAAGTAATTGGGTTCAGGAAACTCTCAGGCATGAACATATAATTATTGTTTCTGCTTCTTTTTGTTCCTCTGACCTGCCAAAAGACATCTGGCTCAACTGTACTATTAGGAATGAAGAGAAGAAAATGGAACTAATAATTCAAATTGTAGTTTTTAAATTTCTCACAAATCCTCTTTTCAACAAAGAAGAAACACAGGAATCTCTTCTTGACAGCCCTGAAGGCACATAACTGGTCACCTAAAATAAAACGTGTAACAATTCAAAAGGACAATTTTAGTTTTCAAAGTAACACAGTTACACACTTTCATCAGAAATAAAATGGCCCCTTAGTTGTGATCAGCACTGAACAGAGAGAAATATCCAAAAAGGAAATGAAATACTGAGGAACACTCTTAGGGTGGTAGATATTTTTCTTTATTTTACTTCAAATTTGTGAAATCTGCCATGTCAGCAGTTTCAAATTAAAAAAAAAAAAATTAAAAAGGCACATTGTTTTCAGGTTTCTTGAGTTGCATATTCTGTATTTATGCCCGTTTTGAAACACAAGTGAGGAGGCAGATTATATTTTCTGATGCTGTCAAACATTCCATTTTTATCATGAAAATGACACATTTTAATGTGATAACTAACAGTTAATATCAGCAGATGGAAAGTCATGTTTATCTTTCAGCTGGTTGCCGTGATGAATTGCAATGTCAGATTTTGTACCTAGGAATTCAGACACTTAGTATCATTTCCACATTTTAAAAATGTGCATCAATATGTTTACATGAATGACTTTAATGTGGAAGGTCACACATGTAGCTTATTGCTTGCTACTGACATGAGTCGAATTATCTGTTTTGAAGTTTTTCAAGCATTGCGATGCCTTCCCAACTTTATTCCACACCCATTATGTAACATACCCATTTAAAAAATACTGTGTCCTTGGGCTTTTAGAGGCTGGTTTAGGATATTAGCATACAAGCAATAAGATAATGAAGGAATGAGAAACAGTATTTTGATATCCTATCCTCTATAGTTCATATTTTCAATCGGACCTCAAGTAGAATATAATGGTCACTTCTGGAATACTGTCGAAGTTTAAGGAGCAAATTGCAAATGATATAATTAGAAGATAACAACATTTTAGAGCAAGAATATCATTACTATAAATTGTTAGCTAAAACTTAGTTTTAGATATAATTTTGTAAAAAAAAATACACACATACAAACACATAAGACTCTATTCCTACCTTTGAATGGAACTATTTATCATGGCGAGAAACTGTTAGAGAATTCAGGAGGCTTTCTGCCATTGAGGTAAGATGAATGATGAATCCAATGCAAGGCAGGGTTTCTTAATAATTTATTGGGTCATGAGTTATGGTTTTGTTCAATTGAAAATTATAAGATAGGTTTGCTTCAGGCAAAGAGCATAATGTATGCAAAAGGAAAATAGATTAAGCAAACATTCCATGAGTTTAATCATTTCAAACATTATACTGGCTAAAGGCCCTGATGCATTTGTCATTAATTCAGGGGACAATTTCACCTCCACATAACATGATCACAAGATGGGGGTTGTCACTAGAGCTCTTTTAATGGGATGCTCATAATGAATAGTCAGCGGAAGTCATTACTCACATTCAATGTTTTTCCTTGTAAACGAGGATAAGAAAGACTGCAGAAACCAAAGCTTCTGATTATTTTTTTTCTCTTGTGGAACGTTAATATTTTTTCTGTTTCTCATCACTCATTTATCCATTGACTTTGACATTCATTCAACATACATTTATTGAGCACCAACTTTGCACCAGAGACTCTGTTCCAGGTTCATTATAAAAGCCATTTCTAAATAGTTCTTGCTGGCCAGCACTTTTGAGGTGAAAACAATTGCATGGGTTTTCTTAGACTAAGGAGTTCATAAAGTTGCCCAGATTTTACCAAAATAATGACATCAATGGATAGGTAAAATTACCACCTCAACCTTCATTTAATCAATTCCCTTTCACGTTTATTGAGAAGTTAGCATATGCATGTTCTTATATACATAAAACAGTGCTCTATTCTACAGGTTGGTCTAAATAATATTTACTTAAAGGTTGCAAATCAGTGTTAAATCAACCCCAATTCAATTTGTATTTGATTTCAGGATCTTTGGTTTTGTCTTGGGAGGTTTTTCATGATGCTGCAAGTTGTTGTTCTTTACCTGGTAACTCCTCATAAAATGTATTGGTTCTGGCAGAAAAAACCCAAAACCCAACAATAATAAAATTATAGTAGTCACATTAGTTTTATGTTCCTCCCAGATAAATCTCCAACCGAGGTCTCGATATTGTGGGGTATAAGGATCTCAAAGGAGTAATAGCATGGCCATATATTTTGATCGTAATGTTTCTCTGGCAGTGAGTTGTCCAAGAAATGTGTCTCTTGAGGGCTGCAGTTCAACCTCCTACAGGCTTAGGAAGAAACACAAAAAACATTTTGGCTACCTATCTCTGGGCTTAAGGATGATGTATGAGTGACTGTCCCATAGTGATCAGGTACAGGTACCTCTTGTCTGAATGGAATCTGAATTCATTTATTGCCTCAGTCAGACATATCTGTTCATTTCTACAGAACACTGCAGAGGAAATCTATAAGACTTCTTATCTATTAAATACATATTTTTTATAAAAAAAATCTAACTTAATTATTTCAAATATTTTTAAAGATCATCTAATCCTTTTTCTTTTAAGTACTTATCACATATTTTGTGGAAGAAATTCTATGAGTTGCTGGTAGATCATAACTGAAAACAGTACTCAATAATTTCTACCCTAATAGAAAGACATTGTATTCTGACAAAATAAAAGGTAAACATATAAATGAAATAAATTATATTATATATTGAAATATGCTATTGGTAAGCAGAAAACAATGAAAAGGGATAGTGAGTCTTGAGTAGAACAGTTGCACTTTCAGATTTTTTTTTTTACAAATTATATGAAAATTTTAGGAAAAAGGTGATTTTTGAGCAAAAAGCTAAGAGGAGTAAGCACATAGGGCTTGATCTTTGGGAAAGGTATTCTAAGCAGAGGGAACAAATACTGTGTCTGATTGTGAAATTAAAAGTTCTGGCGGGGGTATAACCACCCTTCGAGAAAGAGAAGGGTCTTTTAAGAATCTGAAAATACTTTGGTTTTAGTCTGAATGCAACAGGATCTTAGCACAGAATTGACATCATCTAAAATCGATATTAACTTGATAAATCGGACTGATTTTTGAAATAAATTGAGGACCAAGGGTAGAAGCAGAAGTTATTGGAAAAGGAGACTCTTCTTATAATTTATTAAATCGATGAAAGTGACTTGAATTAGGCTGATAGTAGTTGAGGTGATAAGAAGTAGGAGATTTGGGATATATGTGTATTTTTTTTCACAGTGAAAATGAGGCAAAGGTACAGACATTTCTTGTATATCCCCTGTCTCCATATTTGCACAGGCTCCTGCATTATCACCATCCGCCACTGGAGGGGTGCGTTTGTTGTTTGATGAACCTACACATCATCATGACCCAAAGACTGTAGCTTACATTACAGTTCACTCTTAGCGTCGCGCATTCTGTGGGTTTCAACAAATGTATCACTATGGTATCATACAGAATATTGTCACTGCTTTAAAAATCCGCCGTGGTCTGCCTGTTCATCCCTCTCACCACGTAAAATGTGTGTCAACCAGTGATCTTTTTACTGTCTCCATACTTTTGCCTTTTCCAAAATGGCATATAGTTGGAATCCCACAGTAGCAATCTTTTCAATTAGCTGCTTTCACTTTAATATGTATTTAAGTCTTCTAAAGGGTATGTGCTTGCCCTTTCACAAAGAACGGAATGGATTACAGAGAATGACCGCAAATCTCAAAAAGATTTGGTGTAAAGAGGGAGGTGTAATTTATTTTGTTAGATGCTATCTTTATTTTATATTTAGAACTTAAGCACGGGGAGAGAGTATTCGATTAGAGATATTACTCATTTGGCACTTTTTCCTTTACAATGCCTGAGGCATTTATCTTGATCGCTATGTGGAAAGAGGTACTTCTCAAAAAACACGAATGTATAATTTTATTCAAAATTATGCATTTTCATTTCAGGTAACAAAAATTATTTATTTCTTTGTGGCTCAACAATCTTTCCCTAAACTAGTCATTATGACATTTCTTTCTTCTATGTATTGTTTTCAGCTCTATGACTTTTACATAAAGGAAAAGAAAAACTACAGAAGAAAGCTGTATATTTTAAGTTAGGCATATAAGTTGTTAGCTTGCATTTGATTCTGTGACTGAGTATTTTACTATTTTCTGAGAAAGGAGACAAAAATCGGGGAGGGGAATCAAACAAACATGTCAAGTTATTATGTACCGTTAAAAACTTCTTCAAAGGGTACTAAATGAAACGTCAAAATTTTCAATTTTTAAACTATTTTTCAAGATCCAAATGAAAAGGCAAAAATATGACAATCTTATTACAATCTTGCTTTAAAATCCTCTCCTTTATTTTTATAAATGGTGGAGAATATAAATTACCTGTATGAATTATATAAATCATGTGTGTCTAGATTATAACCAAAATGTTTTATTTGAAAATATTATATCGGTATTTCTTTTATCACATATGTATGCTAGAGTCATTGTTATGTTTAGCCAATAAATGCTGAATGCATGTAGTATTTTTGATCCTGGTACATATTACACAGGCTCATTAAAAATTCAAGCAAAATGTTAAGATGTTAGCTAATTTTCCAGGAAATAAGACTGTGGTATATTTGTAAGAGTCAGACCTTATTTCCTATGAAATATTCATAGCATCGATTTCCCTTGTTTCATAACACACTAGAGAGAAAGAGTTCAAAAATCCAAACAAAAAAGAAAATTTTTTATTCCATTGCTCATAGAAGTTAAGTTCCCTAAGTTTTGAGGTACACATGGAGCTGCTGTGGATGGTAGGGAGAGCTGCAAACCACACAACCCACAGGGCACTATTTGTGTGTTACATTAACGGTGTAACACAATATCTCTAAGCTTAGGTCTAGTTTGAGACTCTTATTTTGTACTAGAGCTATGTAATGTTTTATCTGGGACTGTAATATTTGATTTTGATTTTTCAGTATTTGATGTTGAAGAACATGATAATATGGCCTCCTTGGGGAGGAAAGTAAAATAAAAAATGTTAGGGAAACTTTTCAATTAACTACTAGTTCTTTTTTTTTTAAATTTGTCTCAAATTTTTATTAACTTCCAGTTGGTTAATATACAGTGTCATATTAGTTTCAGGTGTAGAGTTTAGTGATTTAGCACTTACATACAACAGCCAGTGTTCATCACAAGTTCCCACCTAATCCCCATCATCAATTTAATTCCCCCACCTCCTCTCTGGTAACCCTGCATTTGTTTTCTGTCTCTGTAGTTCAGGGTCTGTTTCTTGGTATTCCTCTCCTTTTCCCCATATATTTATTTGTTTTGTTTCTTAAATTCCACATGTGAGTGAAATCATATAGTATTTGTCTTTCTCTGACTTATTTTGCTTAGTGTAATACTATCTAGCTCTATCCACCTCATTGCAAATGGCAAGATTACATTCTTTTTTATGGCTGAGTAATATTACATGTGTATATATACTTTTGTGTATATATACTGTGTGTGCGTGTATATCCTCACCAACACCCCTTGTTTTCTGTGTTGTTGATTTTAGCCATTCTGACAGGCGTGAAGTGATATCTCATTGTGATTTTGATTTGCATTTCCCTGATGTCGAGTGATGTTGAGCATCTTTCATGTGTCTGTTGGCCATCTATGCATCTTTGGAAACATGTCTATTCATGTCTTCTGCCCATTTTTTAACTGCATTATTTGGTTTTAGGGTGTAGAGTTTGATAAGTTTTTTTTATATATTTTGGACACTAATCCTTTATCAGATATGTCACTTGCAAATATCTTCTCCCATTCCATAGGTTGCCTTTTAGTTTTGCTGATTGTTTCCTTCACTGTGCAGAAGCTTTTTATATTGATGAAATCCCAATAGTTTGTTTTTGCTTTTGTTTCACTTGCCTCAGGAGACATCTAGTTAAGAAATTACCATGTCCAATATCAAAGAGGTTACTGCCTATGTTCTCCTCTAGGATTTTCATGGTTTCCTGTTTCATATTTTGGGCTTTAATCCATTTTGAATTTATTTTTGTATGCAGTAAGAAAATGGTCCCGTTTCTTTCTTCTGCATGTTTCTGTCCAGTTTTCCCAACATCATTTGTTGAAGAGATGTCTTTTTTTTTCCATTGGTCCTGCTTTGTTGAAGATTAATTGATCATATATTGTGGGTTCATTTCTGGGTCTTCTATTCTGTTCTATTGATCTACGTGTTTATTGTTGTGCTAATACCACACTGTCTTGATCACGACAGTTTGAGTAACATGGTGTCTGCAAACAGTGAGAGTTTGACTTCTTCTTTACCAATTTGGATGGCTTTTATTTCTTTTGTTGTCTGATTGCTGAGGCTAGGACTTCCGGTACCATGTTAAATAGAAATGGTATGTAGAAAAACCAAAAGACTCACACACACAAAAAAAAATTTGCTAGAACTGGTACACAAATTCAGTAAAGTTGCAGGGTACAAGATTAATGTATAGAAACTTGTTGCATTTCTATACACCAATAATGAAGCAGCAACCACTAGCTCTAAGGGACAAAATATAGAGAGAGAATGAAGAACTTCACCAAGAAGTAAAAACAAAAAGGGGTGAAGTTATGAAGTTGTCCTTAGAAAGTTGAGTGTGGGGAAATAACCCGTCCTCCAGAAGTCTTTATTTTATTGTCCTCTTAATCTCTTACCAAACCAAAGTCACAGATGTGGGAGGTAGGTTTGAAATGCCGATTTCTTTAGAACTCATGATATATATCCGCAGAAAGGACAGACATGTGCCAGTTTACTTGGTTTTATTTTATGGTCAGTATGTAGATCCAAGAAGCACATATGACTCACAATCAGCTAGTAGAGTAATTAATCATAAGCCAGAGGCCAATGTTACCTACCCAGAGTTTAGTTTCAGTGCATACTTTGTATAATTTTTTTTAATTTTTTTAAACGTTTATTTATTTTTAAGAGAGAGAGACAGAGCATGAGTGGCGGAGGGGCAGAGAGAGAGGGAGACACAGAACCTGAAGCAGGCTCCAGGTTCTGAGCTGTTAGCACAGAGCCCGATGCGGGCTCGAACCCACGAACTGTGAGATCGTGACGTGAGCCGAAGTCGGATGCTTAACCAACAGAACCACCCAGGCGCCCCAACTTTGCATAAATTTAAGCATTTTATTGAAATTTGGTATCACTGACAAATTCTCTGCTGTGTAAAAGAATCCAGATGGTGTGAATTCTAGGTTAGGTTTTTGTATTTTCATGACTGAGGCAAAGTGAAATTCATATATAGATTATAAAAACATGTCTTACGGTTTTGAAGCCATAATTCAGAGACTTAATAGCCTATTGCTATATATTACAATTATACACATAGCATTAATATAACATTAGCTAAAAGGCCTGCCATATAGCCATGACGTTAAGGGAAAAAGTTCATTTATATTTTAATTTTAGCTTGAAACAGATAACTCTGGAATGTTATTCAATGTATATTAACTAAGACTGATAATCAATGCTTTCATTTAAACTTAAATACTAATGCATGCAGCAGAATTAAATCCAATGACTTTGATTTTCTTTTCCTGGAGCTATTTGAAATTATTTGATCCATCTTTCTTAACACTCAAATCTGGTCCATTAAGACTGAAAAGGCAGAAAAATGCTGCATTAAAATTAAAAGCTCATATTCTGAAAAGCAGTTAGCTAAACTCTGAGACTTTAATGTCCAGATGTAATATTTTCATTTCATATGAAGGAAAATAAGTTATTATTGCATTTGACCTTTAGAAGTTATGTTTTATGTATAGTTAAAATAAGTAAGTTCCTGTATGCTGATCAATAAACAAGACTGTGTTTTGAAGTCAGTTGCAATAACTGTGTACATTAAAAATGAAAAGAAAGGACAGTGTATGTATGAGATTTTAGAACATTCCAAATTTTGTACCTTATAGCTATTGAGCTGTATTCATAATTATTCTACCTTATTAAATTATACACAATTATCTACGCACATCAAACCATTTAGTCAATTTCAGCCCTGTTTTTAGCTCTCAGTTTTCTTGACTACTAAAAAAAACGTTGCTTTAGGTACTAGCAAAGTACATTATTTATTAAAATAAAATTATTTGAGCCAGATATTTCTCTGACTCTTCTCAGGGTTTTGTGTCTCCTTTTTTAATGATCATCTTTACACACTTGAACATATCATGTCTACAGTCCTTCCTGAGGTGTCATTTTTAGTCTAGATTCTTAGGATATGATGATACTTGACTGCATTGTCTTATAATGAGCAACCAGAAATAGATTTCTACTCCATATCGGTAGCCCTTGCCAACCAATCAGAATGGAAAGGCAGAGCTGTGTTATTTTAGTGACCCTACACTTTGGGTGAGCCATTCCTACACACTTTTTATGAATTTATCATTATTCTTATTCTGTCCTCATGCGCTCAGTGGGGTATCTCAATGTACAATGCAGAAAGTTCAGTGAGTTTAATTAATAATCAAAAGTGTCTCTTTTAATAGTATTAAAAAATATAAAAAGTTAATTCACTAACTTAATAAACAAATACACTCAACTATGCCATGGCATTTCATGCCATTCTGTCTGAAAAGTTTTCTTCCTAAGCAATTCTACATTTGTTATTACAGTTTGAAGAAAATATACTGGTAAAATAATGTTTCAACTGTAAACATAATATGTATTTTTAGAAATTCTGTTGGTTTTGGCACTTCCCTGAAGATTCACAGAGATCTTTTAGAAATTCAATATAATGTAACTATGAGGTAAGGATTAAGAATAATGTGGTATTTTCAAAATGACACATATGAAGGTATCTTAGTAATTGATAGTTATTTTGAAAACAAAGGTACAAGGGAAAAGTCAATTTATCCCCCAAAATAAAACTATATCATCATCAGGATGATTTTCCACAAACTAAATGGAAAAAAAAAAAAAAAAAAAAGAATGGACTCTGGAGTTATATCACTAAAATTTGAGTCTTGGATTTGCAGTCTTGAGCATTGAACTACCATGATCTGTTTCTTCATGTTTAAAAATATGAAGTAACAGTTATTGTACCTATTTTATAGTGCTGTTGTGAGTTCTCAACAAGTCACAGTGGAAAAATGTTCTTAGAAAGCTATCTCCTGGGGCACCTGGGTGGCGCAGTCGGTTAAGCCTCCGACTTCAGCTCAGGTCATGATCTCGAGGTCTGTGAGTTCGAGCCCCGCGTCGGGCTCTGTGCTGACAGCTCGGAGCCTGCAGCCTGTTTGCGACTCTGTGTCTCCCTCTCTCTCTGCCCCTCCCCCGTTCATGCTCTGTCTCTCTCTGTCTCAAAAATAAAAATGTTAAAAACAAAATTTAAAAAAAAAAAAAAAAAAGAAGAAAGCTATCTCCTGCATACTTAAGACCTCTTGTTACTATTATCCAAACTCAGTAATATACACATTTTTCAGTTTCCAGGTCATTTTATTCAGAATCTTGTGTTTGTTTCCTGAATTAATCTAGACTATACAAAACAATGTAAAAATGGCTACCATTTTCTCTCCCTGATGCCCATCATGGGGACAATAACCTGGGCCATTTAACTCAGGGGGTTCCCCAGATTCGGTCCAGTAAATGAGGCCAAATGACACTCTAGCCCCTTGAATCATTTTCAGATGCATTTAGCTGCAGTGAGGAAAGCCTAATGGGGTGTGGAGGTTAACTAGGCTATGGAGATAATTTGGGGAAAAGAGATGGTACCTGGGGCAAGAGCCTACCCAAACAAAAGAGTGTCTAAGATGTTTATGATTCCTTCTTGTGCCTCAAAAAGTGACATTTACTCAAAGAAAAAAATGACAGAATGTCCATCCCTTGGTTCCCTTTCCTCTTTACTCCCACTCCTTTTCAACATCCCATCCCCCCAGACTGAACCCTGGGTAGGGCTATGTAGCAGGACACTCTCTCAGGTGAGGTCAGCAACACTGAGGGACATCTCCTCGATGGAGGTGTTGTAGAATTTCTCAAAGAGCCCTTTGTCTTCTTCTGAGACCATGTAAACACCCACATCCTTAGGGCCAAATCATCTACCATCACCTATTCACTATGGATATAGTTTTCCCTGTTGGTGGGAATGTCATAGATGGTGACTAAAGAAACCTGCTGTACATCAATGCCTCTGGCCAGCAGGTCAGTGGTAATCAATACTCTGCTAGAGACAGTGCAGAACTCCCTTATGATAACATCTCATTATCCTTTTGGCCCCTATCTCTGTGCATTGCAGTCACGGTCAAGTCTGCGGCTTGCATCTTTTCAGTGAACCAATCAACCTTCATTCAGGTGTTGAAGAATATGACTGCCTGTGTGAGGGTCAGCATTTCATACAAGTCACATAGTGTGTCCAGAGTTCAATCTTCCCATTCCACACCGATGGAGAACTGGCAGATACTCTCCAGGGTCAACTCTTGCTTCTTGACCAGAATCCAAATGGGGATTCAATTTCTTGATCACCTCGAGCATGTCAGAAAGCATTGCAGTTGACGGAAAAACCACCTGGGTGCTGCTGTCAAGCTTTTGGAATATGTCATAGACCTGGTCTTTGATTCCGTGGCTTAGCATTTCATCAGTTTTCCTCCAGTACAAACATCTTGAGGTATTTGGGAGACAGGTATCTCCGGTTAAGCATATCAAACACAAGACATGGGGTACCCACGACAGTATGGGAAGCTTTCATCTTCTGTATGTCAGCTTCTGTATGTCAGCTGGTATCTTGGTCCCCCAAGTGTGGCAGAAGGCACCCATAGAATTTCCTAATGCTATGGATACCTTCTGTATCTGCTGAGCCAACTCTAGTAGGTGTGGGGCCAAGGCCTCTGTAGCCTTTAGATATTATTTTCTCCTTACCACATCAACTTCATGATGCATGGACCTCTAGTTTTTCATTTAATTGAGCAATCACGCTCAACTGCCTCATGCCAGGAACACCTTAACCCTGGATCAATCCATCCAGTTAGCTTTCCCATAGCAACTCCAAGACTGATGAACCTATTAGACAAATACATACATACATACATACATACATACATACATACATACATACATACTACTTCTCAGATTTGGTCCCTTTCTCAGTTTCTTAACTCAAATTTAACTGAGTCCTCATTCGTGCCTGGAAATAATAAATTCTTTCCTTAATAATTGCTATTTTCCAATTCTCTCCTTTTTATTCATTTATTTTTTGTTACCAATGGCCGTGCTACTCATCCATAATCTTAACCAGGTGAGCCTCATCTCTCCTTCACCAACCGAAAATAGAAAAAATCAGAAAGATCCAATTCAATGTGTTGCAGAATCGATATAAAAAAAAGTGGCTGTTTTCCCAGTCCCAGATTGGGCTTGAGCGGTCTCATCGTAACCACTGATACAAAGAATGGCTCGCTCCTGGATGGCAGAAGGTTTCTCAAAACCATTGGCAGAGATGCCTTGGAGAAGGGACTCAGAGAAGCTCATGTCATCAAAACTGTTGATGATCTCGTTCCAGTTACTGTCAATGATGCCTTCAAGCTCCAACCCTTCCAGGCCACTGTCTCTGGATCAGGAATCCTGACGCAAAGACGTGATCCTTAGAAACTTCAAACTCAGTAATATATTTGGATAGAATTTCACATTTAAGCTATTCCAGAGGCAATTTTCATTGGTCTGGTCAGAAGTTAATATGGAAATAATGTACCGGTCACTTATTGATTTTGTATACAATTCACATACTCTTGCTCCTCTGTAATACATATATAAAAAGTTATTTCAAGTACATTTTATTTTTTAAGATCTCCTGACAAGTGTTTTGCAAAATATACCATAGATTGGGAAGAAACTTTTTATGAGCCTACAAATCTCTTCCATGTTGACAACATCCTTGTTTCCTGTCAAATATTTCTAAAGAGGCCCAGACTTATTTTCTTCTCACACATACAACTGTGCTATAATTGTCATATATATATATATATATATATATATATGATATTTAATTATACATATAGTCACTGATTGCAAATGAATACCAAAACTGTCAAATAATCTTACTCTATTTTTATGGAAATTTTAGTCTTCTCTCAGAAAATACTTTTATTTTCTTTATTCCTAAACTTCTCATGCAGCATACAGATTTTCACCTGATTACCTTTCCTTATGCTTCCCTTAGAAAATCAAGACAATTAGGAGGGACCTAATTCATCCTTTCACATCAATTGTATGCATCTGCAAACACTTGGGCACAGACATTCTGCCTTTTCTGTAGTTACAATTAAAGGTCTTGTTCTGTGTTTTGTTTGTTTGTTTGTTTTAATGTCTTCCTTCCTCTGGTAGGAATATGGATCGCATACTCTCTCAACTTTTCAAAGACACGTCTCCAGAAATTATATTCTAACTCTTTGTATTATTAATTTGGCACTCACTACTAATTCTTCAAGGAAATGAAATATTATTCAAAACATTCCCTGCTTCTATCACCCCTCTTTAAAAATTCTCATTCTACAAGAGGATTATGTTCTAATGCATGCACTCATATATCAGGATTTGTCATGTGACTTCCTTTGACTAATGGTATCACAGTGAGACTGACACATACTAACTTAACAAGAACATTAGAAGTATTACATGGTTTTCCTATTCTTGCTTTCCTCTAATATGAGGAAAGTTGTCACAGACTATGAGTCTGGAGTTCACTCTTGTCTTACAAGAGAGCAGACACAGAACTGAACACGAGAGAGGCTAATGTCAGGGAAGAGAGGAGAGCCCCAAACAGGGGTTTTGTCTCCGTATTAATTGAGCTCACAAGATATCACTCACGTGGGGAACATGAAGAAAACAAGATCTTACACACGTGAACATGGAGAAAACAATCATTAACTTGTGCGTATAAGAAGCAAAGGGTCTGGGAGGGAAAGTGGTGTTTGTGATCAAGGTACATTGGCTCCAGATGGAAAGTAGTTTCCTGCAGGTGATATTACAAGTTACTCGTGGTTCATTATAATATCTCACTTGCTAACCTCGGGCACTTTCGCCCCTTGGTAGCAGCTTTTTGTCCGCAAGCTTTTATCTAACCCATTTATGTAAGGAGAACCTATTTCCCCACAGGGAGTGATGATCCAGGGAGGGGATGTTATTTCATGTTCTCAAATGTTTATTTACTTATTTTTGAGAGAGAAGAGGGGCAGAGAGAGAGAGGGAAGGAGAGAACCCCAAGTAGGCTTGGTGTTGTCACAGCATAGCCCAATGTTGGGCTCAAACTCATGAACCGTGAGATCATGACCTGAGCCAAAATCAATAGTTGGACGCTTAACCTGCTGAGCCATCCAGACGTCCCCTGGAGAGGATGCTATTTCAGCCAGAGCTACACATGACCCGGACTAAACAAGAACCAAATTACACAAGCTGGAACTAAATGAAGAAATTTTTTTTAAATATACTGTTTTAAGCTCCTGACACATTTCAGTCCTGGACGGTTTTGGATCTGGAGTCTGTCTGTAACTTCTGTTGTAAAATATAGTCACCCCTTTCCTAAGGGATAGACACTCAAAAGTCAGATCAGCCGAACATATTCAGAAGTGATATCTTGACTTCACTTCAAAAATGGCTTTTCAGATTGAAAACTAGTAATCAATCTGCTAGTTTTTTTTTTGTGATACTAATCAGACTCTCTCCTTCTTGATCTTCTACCACTGAAATCACACGAGACAGATGCACATATACTTGTACTGTCTGTAATGTCTTCAGAGCTCAGTATTGAAAGATAACAATTCTACATTGTTGCTTGGAAATTTACCCTAAACATGGATAAAGGAAGACAGCCTTCCAACTCTGATACATTCAGGAAATCTTTTGTTAAAAACACGAGTCCTTCCTTCCTCCCTCCCTTCTTTCCATCTTTCCTTACATAAGTAAAGACAAGGGAGTGTAAAGCATCCTGAGATGCTCTGGGAGTCACAGGCATTTCCAGCATTTCCAAGTGGCTAGTTTACTGTGTGTGTAAGAAGTACCGAGTAGGGATTTTGTCACGAAACCTCGCGGCATAGATTTCTTTGCTTTGTAAGTGACGAAAAGTGTACACAAAGCATGCCATTATAGTTGTGCGTATCTAAGAGGAGTATATTAATTACACCATGAATCCATATAAAACATGTCACTGCCTTCAGGGGCAGCTTTCATGGCTACCTCTCAATGCCTAGAAGACACGTGTCTTAATGGTGTTCATACCGTAAACTTAAGTCTGCAGCATGAGAGCAATAATTTTAATTGTACCTAAAATGGATTTAAATTATTGTACTAGGATAGCAGAGACACAGGACATTTGTGAGGTTTCAGGAATAGAAGTGTAGCATAGGGATAAAGTAACTGCCAAGCAGCGTCAGGATGTGCTAGGATGGCCACTTAGCACCATGTCAGAAACGAACTGCGTCCACCCTTGAGTAACTTTTTAATTAACTATTAGGCATATTAATTAGGGTGAAGAATAAAATAGACTGAGACCGTTATTGTGAAAACAAACCAAAATGAGCTTTTAAAGTTATGCAAAATATTAAGATAGAATACATTTTGCCCAGAGAAAGATTTATTTGTTTTTGACAATGTAAATAGAAGGGTATAATTGGAAATTAAGTTTATTATCATTTTTTTGTCAGCATTTTTTTCTGAACTTCGCACTGGGAACATTGATGAATAAGGCATTACAAATGGGTGTTCTTCATTTCAGAAATACATCACATGTTAATGCATTATAGAAAGCTATTCCATAAAGTAATATGAACATCTGGTTTCGAGAAATTTTTTCAACTAATATCAATTTTATTCTGTGTGAGCTGTTTTTTCTTGTTTTTGTCCTAATTTCCTTTTAAAGAAATATTGTCAAAACCCTTCAACATGTGAAAAGCTATTTTTATAAGAAGAAAAGTTGACTTCATGCAGATGTGTCCAGTCCAACAGCCTTTTTGTGTTTTTGTTGTTTTTTTCCTACAAAATTCAGCATTTGCCTCTAATTTTAATTTTTTGTACCCACTCATGCAGGATTTCAGTGGTGAATCAGTTCCATGTGGCTTCTGTCCTCGTACATGTTACCTCACTCATATCTTATTTACACTTCACAGGACCCACTGGAACTAAGTTTAATTATTCCTTCACCTATTTTTTAGATGAGGAAACAACGTCTATGATCACAATGGTATAAACCTGTCACATTTAAATAGCTGACAGTCTTTCTCTCCTAAATCCCTTTACACTCTCATCAATACCAGGGATTTCCAGGGCAGTCATTTTACAATTTTATTCATTTTTATTTTTTAAAATTCTTTAAGTTTTTCATTTTACTTCCAGTATAGTTAGCATTCAGTGTTATTTTAGTTTGACACGTATGGCACAGTGATTCAACAGATCTATACATTACTCAGCGCTCATCACAATAAGTGTAGTCTTTAATCTCCATTGCCTATTATACCCATCTCCCCACCTACCTCATTTTAAACTTACCCTTCTTCTTTATTATCTGTAAATAGATACAGATTAGTGCATTTAGTGTTTAAGTTTAGTGTTTAAGTGCATATCAGTGAGTTCTTATAAAAAAGTTCTTTAAAAAAATTAATGCATTCTTATTCCCATGGTAATCAACGTGATCCGCACTTTCAGGATTGGATGGTTATCATAAAAACAACCTCCTCCTTAAACTCCTTAAACTATTTTTTAGTTCAGGCACTCAATCCAAAGCATTGAAATCAGCTTTTTAGACCCTGAGCTGCTTGGCAATAATAGGTAAGAAGAAAATCGTGGCTTCTTCCTACTTCCCCCCTACCTTTTTTTTTAATGTTTATTTTTATTTTTGAGACAGAGAGAGCACGAGTGTAGGAGGGCTCTGAAACAGGCTCCTGGCTCTGAGCTGTCAGCACAGAGCCCAACGCGAGACTCTGACTCATGAACCATGAGATCATGACCCGAGCTGAAGTCAGAGGCTTAACTGACCAAAACACCCAGGCACCCCTTCCTTTTTTCTCTTTTATGGTTAAATCTTAAAAAGGTTTCCTCTCCCTGTGTTGTATGTAATTTGTATATGAGTTACATATTTCCTTATCTTCTGAACTTATTCCTATTGGGAATAACATGTTCTTAATTGATCTTTTACCATATATTGCTCTTTATTTCATTTCTTGGTTAAAATCTGAATGTATGTTTATTTCTGACCACGTGGTTGAATTTTTTTTTTTTTTAATGTTTATTTAGTTTTGAGAGAGACAGGCAGAGCATGAGCAGGGGGAAGGGTAGAAAGAGAAGGCGACACAGACTCTGAAGCAGGCTCCAGGCTCGGAGCTATCAGTGCCAAGCCCGATGTGGGGCTCAAACTCACAAACCGTGAGATCATGAGCTGAGCCGAAGTCAGATGTTTAACCAACTGGGCCACCCAGGCGTCCCTCTGGCCACATACTTTAAAATGACCCATTCTTTCCTAGTTCACTCAGGGGTTGTTACAACGGATGTTTCTGAGCCTCAGACAGACCTCCTCTAGTGTCTTGAGTCCTTATTTTCTCCCTATCACATCAACTGCATACTGGGTGAATTTCTATTTTTTATTTAATTGGGCAATCACACGCAACTGCCTCATGCCAGGAACACCTTAACCCTGGATCAATCCATCCAGTTAGCTTTCCCACAGCAACTCCAGGACTGATGAAGCCTACTGGACAAAAAAAAAAAAAAAAAAAAAAAAAAAAAAAAAAAAAAAAACACACAAAAACAAAAAAAAAAGAAACAAAAATAGTACTTCTCAGATTTGGTCCCTTTATCAGTTTCTTACCTCAAATTTAACCGAGTCCTCATTAGTACCTGGAAATTGTTTCCTTTCCACTTGCTGTCCTTTTTTGTTTTGTTTTGTTTTGTTTTGTGATCAATGGCCCTGTTACTCATCCGTAATTGTACGTAGGTGACCCTAAACTAATTCACCAACCAAAAATAGAAAACGTCAGAAAGAATTTCCCTCAAAGTTATGCCCAGGCCCCTAAAAAGTGATGCTAATGGACACCTTTGCTGTCGGACTCCAATGGACAAGAATCCCCTCAAGAATAAAGGAAATTCTTAGTTCCCAGCCTTAGATCCATGCTCCTTCCCTAATCCTTTAAAAAATCAGCTTTTCTTTTTTACTGAGCCCCTCCTACAAATACTAAGCACAGCTAAAATAGTGTATCTTATAAACATACAGACAAAGGCACACAATCCTCCTTTCTCCTGACCTCATGGCACTTCCTACTATTGCCCCGTTTATCTCTACCCTCTAGATTAAGTCTTCATGAACCAGGGACTTCACTATGCTTCAATCATTCACTTTCTGAGTACAGTAAAACCTTGGTTTGCGAGCATAATTCATTCTGGAAACTGGCTTGCCATCCAAAGCACTAGTATATCAAAGCGAATTTCAAGAACTATTGGCTCAGTTCTGATCCTGTGATACTTGGTGTCACTTACTATTCCTATTGCCAAGACTTGGCTTGTTTATCAAGTTAAAATTAAAAATTAAAATTAAAAAATTAAAAATGTTGGCTTGTCTTGCAAACACTCCCAGAACAAGTTACTCACAATCCAAGGTTTTACTGCATTTCTTTAAATCACTGACACCTTTGTGGTGCCTGGGTGGCTCAGTCAGTTAAGTGCCCGACTTCGGCTCAGGTCATGATCTCACAGCTCATGTGTTCAAATCCTGTGTCTGGCTCTGTGCTGACAGTTCAGAGCCTGGAGCCTGTTTTGGATTCTGTGTCTCCCTCTCAACGTTTTATTTATTTTTGGGACAGAGAGAGACAGAGCATGAACGGGGGAGGGGCAGAGAGAGAGGGAGACACAGAATCGGAAACAGGCTCCAGGCTCTGAGCCATCAGCCCAGAGCCCGACGCGGGGCTCGAACTCACGGAGTGCGAGATCGTGACCTGGCTGAAGTCGGACGCTTAACCGACTGCGCCACCCAGGCGCCCCTCTGTGTCTCCCTCTCTCTGCCCCTACCTCGCTCGTGTTCTGTCTCTCTCTCTGCCTCTCTCTGTCTCTCAAAAATAAACATCAAAAAATAAAAAAAATAATAAAAACTGACACCTTTGCTCCCAGCAGTACTTTGTCACTAATGTCATTACTGATATTAGTCACTAATGACCCAGAACTTACACACTCCACAAAAATTAATTTAAAATGGGCCATAGACCCATATGTAGAATGCGAAACTCTAAAACTCCTAGAAGATAGCATTGGATAAATTCTCAATGACCTTGGGTTTGGTGATGACCTTTTTTTACAACAAAGGCATGATCCATTAAAAATAACTGGTAAGTTGGAATTCATTAAAATAAAAATTTCTGGTTTGCAAAGGATACAAAAGAATGAGAAGATACCACAGACTGGGGAAAAGTATCTGCAAAAGATATTGTTAAAAGGCTACTATCCAAAATATACAAAGAACTCTGAAAACTCAATAATATGAAAGTGAAAACCAGATTAAAAAATGAGCATAAGTTCTGAAGAACTTCACCAAAGAAGATAAACAGATTACAAAAAAAAAAAAAAAAAAAAAAAAAAAAAAAGGAAAAAAAAAAAGAATGTAAAAAGATGCCCAAAAAGCAAATGCCATTAGGGATTTTACAAATTAAAGCAACAATGAGAAGCCAATACACGTTTGTTAGATAGGCCAAAATCCAAAACACTGGATCACCAAATGCCAGATGGGATGTTGAGTGACAAGAAAGCTGATTCCTTGAAAATGGGAATATAAAACAGTTCAGCCACTTTGAAAGGCAGTTTGTTCAATTTCTTACAAATCTGAACACAAGCCTCACCATATTAGCTAGCAATTATGCTCCTTGGTCTTTACCCAAATTTGTTGAAAATCTTTCCATACAAAAGCGTACACATGGATGTTTACAGCAGCTTTACTCATAAATTGCCAACATTTGGAAGCAGCCAAGATGTTCCTCAATAGGTGAGTGGATAAACTGTGGTCCAGACAATAAAATATTCTTCACTGCTAAAAAAAAAAAAGAAAATGAGCCATCAAGCCATGATAAGACATGGAACCTTGCATGCATATTAATAAGTGTAAGAAGCCAACCTAAACAGCTACATACTGTACAATTCCAACTATATGATATTCTGGAAAGGGTAGATTATAGAGCCAGTAAAAAGATCAGTGGTTGCCAGAGTTTACAGGGAAAGGAGGGATGAATGGGTGGAGTACAAAGAATATTTATATTAGTGAAATTATTCCACGTGATATTATAATGGTGGATACGTGTCATTACATTATACGTTTTTCCAAACCTATAGAATGTACATAGGAAAAATGAACTGTAATGTAAACTGTGGACTTTGGATGATGACGTGTTAATATAGGCTCATCGAAGGGTGCCTGGGTGGCTCAGTCGATTAAGCATCTGACTTCAGCTCAGGTCATGAGCCCCACACCGGGCTCTGTGCTGCCAGCTCTGAGCCTGGAGCCTGCTTCAGATTCTGTGTCTCCTCCTCTCTCTGGCCCTCCCCTGCACACTCTGTCTCTCTCAAGAGTAAATAAACATTACAAAAATTAAAAAATATATATATATATATATATATATATATATATATATATATATATATAAAAGCTCATCAACCGTAACAAATTTATCATTTTGGTGCTATAATTTGATAGGCCAGAAGGCCATGCATTTATGCGGGCATTGGAATAGGGGGACTTTATACTTTCCACTCAATTTTGCTGTGAACCTAAAACTGCTCTTAGAAAACAAAGTCTATTTAAAAAATATAGTATCCAAATTAAAAGAAAAAAATCTAGGGATAACTTTAACAACACTTGTGCAAGACAGTTCTACGCTATGCACTACAAAATTCTACTGAGAGAAATCAAACATTATTTAAATAAACAGAAAGTTATATAATGTTAATGGTCCAGAGACTCAATACTGTTAAAATATAGACTTTCTGAACATTGAGCTACAGTTTAAGCCTATTTGAACTTATGGCAGACATTTTATTTACAAATGCACAAGCAGATTGTATAATTTATATATTATACAAAATAAACTAGACTAGCCAAAATAGTTTTGAAAAAGTGGAACAGGATTAGAGAACTTAACCCATCAAATTTCTATATTTACCCAAGTTCTACAGTAATTATGAAAGTGTGGTATTGATAAGGTAAAGAACATGCATATTTTCTAAACAATATAGTCTAAGAGAAGCAAACATTTCTGTACAGCACAAGATAGTCAATATTTTTGCTTTTGTAGCCACATAGAATTTCTTTTGCGTATTCTTTTGTTATTCTTGTTTTTTTTTTTTTGTTTGTTTGTTTAACACTACCTTTAAAAGGGAAAAAAACAAACAAAAAAACAAAAAAACATTCTTAACCTGTGGCTCACAAAAAACAGGTTGCCAGGCCAGATTCGACCATGTGTTTCTAAACCTAATATAGAGTCCAGAAATAGGTACAGGCATGCACGATCATTTGATTTCAGAAAAGTGTTAATGTAATTCAGTTAAAAAAGTAGTTTTTTCTACAAATACTTCTTCATTCTCTAACGTAGAGTAAGCTTACTTCTATATTAAACTTTGGAATAACTCCAACAGTATCAGTGTTTTTGTTTTTTACTTGTATCTTCAACGGACTGTGTGTTTTACTTCATTTAGCGCTTCACTGCATTTTTTTTTTAAATCACATAGTTGCATTTATTGTTAAGATAGCATTTTTCCTAGTTGAATGGAATTTATTCCTTTTACCCATGTAAAGAATAAATAAAATAACATTTTCACTTTTTGCAAAATCTTTAATGTTTTGAAATAAGAGGAAAGAGTTGTATGATAGCAGTAATTTCTTACGATTATCGTGACCATATTGAATTTTTATCTCCTATAAAATAATCACAGGTTTGGGTTGCAGACATTGTTATTACCTATAGATCTTACAATTAAAGGTACTGAACATGTGTCACACAATATAAAATACTACATACGTTCTAAAGATATGTTGCACATTTGAGTGAGGAGTAATAATAATAACTTCCACTCAAATATATACTTATTAAGAAAAATAAAGGAGACTGTCACAAATTTGTAGTTAAACTTACTTTAAATCACAAATATATTGTCTATCCATTAATTGTAAAAGGTAGATATAATTTCTTGAAAAGCCCACGTAAAATTGTTTTGTAAATATTTTTCAGGCGACTATTTTGGATTTGGGAAATTCACTAACTTTTGTAATATTGTGATTTCTGTTATATTAGTTATTTTAAGATAACATGCTATCTCATGATTATTATAAATTTCCTTTATTCTTATGTGTCAAAGAAAATTTGTAAAAGACATATCACTAGAGTATTTTAATAAATATCAAATACACGTAGCATGTAAAACAGATAGTACAATAATTCAATGAAAAAACAACTTAGTGTCGTGCAATTTTAATAACATCTTTTTAGACAACCACACTTAAACCCATATGACAACTTTGCCTTTCTTAAAATTTCTTTTAATAAAAAGTAAAATTCGAATGTATGCGAAAATGTTTGTCTCAATACCTGGGCCTTGCCAAAGATTGAAAATAGAAATGACTGAAATATCATTAATTAGAATGAATCTCCAGTTTTCCCAAACCGTGCTTCTAACGATAATGAGAGGGAGATTGTATACCAGCAGGAAGGTGATAATGAGCCGATGGCTACTTAGGGGTACAAATGAGATCAGGGTTCATGAGACACAAGTAATAAGTGATGACTAATTCTCCCTGCAAGCAACCAAGGAATATTCCAAGTCAAGTAGTTATGCAAACAGGAAAAAAATAAAGATCTGTACAGATGTTACTTACAAGGGCTGATATTTCCCAATGTGTTTTTTACGTACACTCACTTCTGTTTGCTATTATTCCCCAAATTTGACTGAAACACCTCTACAGTGATAAGCTGCTACTTTCCTTTCCTTTCTTATAATGTCAACATTTTAAGCGAAGAAAAAAAGGCCATAGAAACATAGCAAGCAAAACATTCTATAATTTCATGAAGCCCATTGATAGGAATCAAGACAAGGTGAGGGATAAGATAGCATCTCTGTGTAGGACTAAATCTACCCTCCCTATAACATTTCCTGTGTGTGAATTTGTGTAACAGATTTCACTGTGTATTTTCTCATCTAGGAAGTCAGAGTGATAACTGTATACAACTCAGGTCTGTGTGAGAATTATGAGTGCAAATGCATGGAAAATTCTCGGTAGTGTCATGCTCAAGAAAATATCTCCTATTTTGATTGTTATATTTACCATAAATAATATGCTTATTGATTTTCTTACTACTGTTTTGCTTTTGAAGTTAAACTATCGAGTAAGGCCAACATGATACATAAAATAAGATCCAATAATATCATTGGTTTATTACAGTAAACTTCTTTAATAAATTCTATGGTCACAAAGGTTATGGTTTCCACTGTAACTGAGCCATTCTGGTGTACTTATTACAAGCAACACTAATTGAAGTATTTAAAACAATCACAAGAAATTTGTAATGGATGCCTCAGATGGAAGGATTCTCAGAGATATTTGTTCCCAAGCTATATGTTAAATATTTAGGATTTCAAGGTCAATACTTCATCGAAAGAAGTTTGGGAGAAAAGAATATATGAAAAACTTACTCTGGAGACTTATATGTGGGATAATATCACCTGGGGATTCTCCTAGTGTAAATGATCTTTTCCCACACTCTTTTATTTTTTTTACTGCTTCTATGTTTCTGGGATAAATGGAAATTTATCGTTGACACCAACAATTAACATCATGATGATATTGCCAGGAAGAAACTAATGTAGAAGCTTGATAGGAAAAAAAAAAAATGATGCTGGCAATATATGGGCTGACAAGGTACAGAACTGTATGTGAAGTAATAGTTATAAAGAATTTAAATAGTAATACATAATGCATGGGGAAAGATTATGTAAATCTTATCATATTTGCTATTTCCCTATAAAGGTATTCAATATCTTTTTTTATTTTTATTTTTTTTGCGTTTATTTATTTTTGATAGAGAGAGACAGAGCACAAGTTGGGGAGGGGCAGAGAGAGAGAGGGAGACACAGAATCCGAAACAGGCTCCAGGCTCAGAGCTGTCAACACAGATTCCCACGCAGGGCTCAAACCTACAAACCGCGAGATCATGACCTGAGCCTAAGTTTGACGCTTAACTGACTGAGCCACCCAGGCGCCCCAAAGGTATTCAATATCTTATTTGATGATTCCAATTGATAAATTAGGCGTGGTTCAAATAAAAATGAGTTTAACTTTGGGAAGATAGGCACTTGCATGGTACAATGTAAGAAAATGTGGTTGCCAAAAGAAAAATGCCGAGCAGCCATATCAGTCAAGCGACAGTTAACATGGATTTATCTCTCACATTTTGATTCTGCATGTTTTCTATTGATGTATTTAGTATTCATGCAGAGACCTTGAAAAATGATTCATTTTTGCTGATGGATGTAGGGGGTGGAACTGCATCATTGCACAGAAAATGCATTAACTGATATGATAACACAGTCGTAAATGTAATAGGATTCATTACTACCAAGGAGTAGCACTGTGATGCCTATAAACTTTTCCCCTGATTTTATAATGTGTACTAAATAGAAATTCCACCAAGATTTTAAGCCTATAGGGATTTATGTTATAGTCAGTAAATAAACTGAAATTAATCATCTTAAATGCAGAGAATTAGTTTTGTTCTACAGAATATATTTTTTGTATGATTAAGATGGGAAACAAAGCAAAGTGTATGTATATATAAACACATACATCTATTAACTACCTATAGCCAAACACCCATACGATATTTTGTTTGGCTCACAATTGTTAATGTTCCGTTGGGAAACTCTGCCCTACATTAAGAACCTATGATCAGCTACATTTCAAAGGATTCTCCAGAGAAAAAGATTATATATATATCTTTATATTATATTATATTAATTATATTATATTATATTATATTATATTATATTATATTATATTATTATATATATGTCATATATACATATATCATATGTATATCATATATATCAATAAACATATCAATATGTATCAATGCATTTCATCATATACCAATTTCTATGTCTCTCCATCATCTATCTATCTATCAATTGTCTATCTATCTATCATCTATCTATACTGAGAGAGAGAGAGAGGGAGTGAGAGAAAGACTTATTATGAGAAATCATCTCATGTGATTACTGAAGCTGAGAACTCCCACCATCTTCAAGTCTACAAGCTAAAGACCCCGGAAAGCAAATGATAATTATTAAAAATAATTCAGCCCGAGCATGAAAGCCTGAGAACCAGGAGAGCCAATGGCATAAATCCCATTCTAAGGACTGGAGAAGATGAGAGACAATATTCCAGATCAATCAGTGAAGCAGGAAAAGAGAGATGGATTTCTCCTTCCTTGTTATTTTTTGTAGTTAGGCCTTCAACAGATTAGTTGAGGTCCCTTCCACGTATTGGGGATGGCATGCTACTTTACTAAATTCACTGATCCAAATCCTAATCTCATCCAGAAAAAAACGCCATAGACACACCCAGAAATAATGGTATTCTGGGCACCCCAAGGCCAGTCTTATTGGACATAAAACCAACTGCCATACCAGCTATACTAATCTCTAGAAGATTAAAGAATTTGTAGACTCCCACACATTTTGATCTCACATCTTGGCTTATACATGACTTCTTCCATAAAGATTTTCTTGTTTCCTTGAAATTTTACTATTTATTCATCAATCCTACATTATTCCATAGGCTTTATGAGATATTATCTTGATTTTACTCTATTTTGTTTTCCTGCTTGCTTATCTGTATTATCCGAGAGCATGCAAGCCCATTGGTGGAAACAGTGAGTACGAAAATGATGATAGCTAACATTTGCTAACAGGTTACTTTGTGCATATCATCACTCAATAATCTTACACTAAAACATGTTACAAAAGGATAACTTGGATTTCTATTCAGATCTAATATTTACTCTTACACCTTTAACGGATTCCAATTTTCACATAGTGTTAGGGTTTGTCAATTCTACTTGATAGAATCTTTACATCCTTCTCTTGTGTTGTAATGTTACCAGACTCCAAAAGAAAATATTTCAAACCAGCAATTTAGGAATTTTCACCAATTCTTGAATAGGTCAAAAGATCTTTTTATTTATTTATTTTTCATTTTTATTCTTTTTGGCAGGGTACAGTATACTTTATTGATGGTACAAGACAAGGTAGGGACCCCCAAGCCCCTCCACCTCTGCAAGGGGTCTGATATGGAAACTGTTTTAGAGATCACAAGACTCTCAGTGTATTGGGGGATGAGTTAGGGAAGGACACCTCAGCAGCTAAGGGCCTCTCTCTTCACCTTGCTCTTGCTGAGGCTGGTGGTCTAGGGGGCTCTTACTCCTTGGAAGTCATATGGACCATATGGTCTACCACCTGGTTGCTGTAGCCAAATTCATTGTCATACCAGGAAATGAGCCTGACACAGTGGTCACTGAGAGCAATGCCAGCACCAGGATCAAAGGTGGAAGAGTGGATGTTGCTGTTAAAGTCACAAGAGACAACCTGGTCCTCAGCAGAGCCCAGCATGCCCTTGAGGGGGCCTTCTGATGCCTGCTTCACCACCTTCTTGATGTCATTGTATTGGCAGCTTTCTCCAGGTGGTAGGTCAGATCCATGACTGACATGCTGGGGTGGGGACATGGAAGGCCATGTCATTGAGTTTCCCATTCAGCTCAGGGATGACCTTGCCTATAGGCTTGGAGACACCAGAAGTTGGGATGATGTTCTGGGTAGCCCCTCAGCCATCAATCCACAGCTTCTTAGAGGGACCATCTGAGTGTCTTCTGGATGGCAGTGATGGCATGGACTGTGGTCATGAGTCCCTCTACCATGCCAAAATTGTCATGGATGACCTTAGCCAGAAGGACCAAGCAGCTGGTGGTGCAGGAGGCATACTGACCATTCTTGAGGGTGTTCTGATACTTCTCATGGCTCACACCCATCACAAACATGGGGGCATCAGCAAAAGGGGCAGAGATGATGAGCCGTTGGGCCCCACCCTTCAAGTGAGCCCCAGGCTTCTCCCTTGTGGTGAAGACCCTAGTGACTCCACAGGATGTTCAGCGCCAACGTCACCCCATATGGTGTTGGCGGAATGTTGCTCCTGGCAGACAAAGATGGGCTTCATTGATGATAGATTTCCTATTTTCAGCCTTGACTGTGCCTTTGAATTTGCTGTGGGTGGAATCATACCAGAACATATGTACCATGTAGGTGAGGTCAATGAAGGGGTCATTGATGATGACAATATCCCCTTTGCCAGATTTAAAAGCAGCCCTGGTGACTAGGGACCCAATATAGCTGAATCCATTTACTCCAGACTTGACTATTGTGTCTCAGGGACACGGCTGGCACTGCACCAGGAGATGCAGCTATCTGTCCAACTGGGAGGGGTGCAGAGCCAAAAGATCTTTTTAAATAGCCTTTCAGGACTCCTGGGTGGCTCAGTCATTAAGTATATGACTTTGGCTGAGGTCATGATCTCACAGTTTGTGAGTTCGAGTCCCACATAGGGTGAGCATGAGCCCCGCTTTGGGAAAAACATGAGTCCAGGGTGGGCCCCGCCTCTCTCTCTCTCTCTCTCTCTCTCTCTCCTCACTCACTTGCATCCTTTCTCTCAAAAAAAAAAAAAATAGCCCTTCAAATGCAAGTCTCTAATCTGCTGGATAGCACTATTTTTATTTAATTAAAAAATTTATATTATAAGTCTCTTTAAAATTATAGCCTTAATTACTTGCTTTAGAATCATCTCCCTATTTATTGTGCAGAATTTCCATCTACAATTATTTCCCCAATTTTCCTGAATTGTACTTCTTACTGCAGTAGCACAGGCATATTGAGGTTAAACACAGTTTTTGTTTGTGTGTATTTTCACCTTTGACTAGAAAGATAGTTTTTCTGGGTATGCAATTCAGAGAAGATATTTAATTCATCACAGCACATAAAGATATTATATTACCATCTTCTGGCTTTTTGCTTGCTTCTTGTTGAGAAAACTGTCTTTCTAAATGTCTTGACTTTGTAACTGTTCTCTTTTTCCTCTGGTGGCTTTTTAGGCCTTAAAATTTTGCCTTCAATGTTTGCCCTGTTAATAAAATGTGTCTAGTTGTACATTTTGTTAATTTTAATTCAAAAATTTTATGCCTTCTGGATCTGGTCTTCTTCAGTTCTGAAAATTGTTATCCATTTCTTTCTCCCATACTGTGTCTCTCCAATTTTTTCTATTCACTCTCTCCTTAAATCCATTTTTTTTTTTAATTTTGCACATTAGACTTTCATTTCCTGACCTACTTTTGATTCTGGGAGTTTCCTCTATGGGAGCTGTATTTGTAAGAAGTATCTCAGGATCAGTTCTCCAACTCTGCAGACCTCAGGGCTGGTTTAGTTTTTTGCCCCATAAAAATTCTCCAAACCAATTGCTTTCTTTTACAATAGCCATGGGTTTTTCTTTCATCTACTGTTTGTTTGTACTACTCTTGTGTGTGTGTGTGTGTGTGTGTGTGTGTGTGTGTTTGTGTGTGCGCGCGCACGCTCATAGGAAGCAGTTCCTTTGCAGATTTCTCTTTCTTTTCTTTGAATTTCAAAATCATAGAAAATAATATTTGGTATAATTTATCTGCCAGTAGATGGAGGCAGCAGGTGAATATTTCAGATTTTCAAATTTTCCATTCTGTCACAATCAGTGTGCAGCTACAAAATTTGGCATTTGTTGTGGTGCTGACTGTGCTTTATCAGTGGTTTGAACCCCAGTAAGAGACACAGCTCTTGATGCATGTGAGAGTTTAACATATTAGCTGAGATGAATAAATAAATGAATGAATGAGCAAGGGAGCACAACTCTTTCTAGTAATATTTTCATATACATAATTTGTGGAGGTTTTTGTTTACATAGAAAAATAATTTATTAATTTTACATAAAATTTTAAATATACAGACCACAACATCTGGTGATTTCACAGGTTCATTGGTGATAATTAATATTTTCCATTCTGTACCCATTTTATAATCCACCGGAAATATTCGAATTGTTGGCACTATAAATAGATAATATGGATGGAGTTGCTTATCAAAAACTCCCTTAGAAATCTACACTTAGCTCAAATGAAACAAGACTGAAAGCTGAGAGAATACTGAGGTGATTTTTCATAAATCCCTGAAACTTATTTCTTACAATGTCTATTGATTTCTGCCATAGACTGTCTTAAAATATCTCTTTATGAGAAATATCTGGGACTTTTTCCATAGCTGTCCACAGTAAATAATTTTTTTTTTAATATTTCAGGTTGTTGGGCATTGTTGGACTCCATTTCAATGCAACTCTTTGTTCCAAAATTTTATAATCATTTTTTATTAAAACGAGATCTGGCATTTATCTTTCACTAGGGGATAGCAATGTTACTGTCAGTGTGTCTCCATGCATTTCAGACACAGCTTCTTATTAAGGAGCGATATTCCTCTTTTAGTATATGCACTGAGATATCTGAACATAAATGGACACCTAGTGTGACACAGTACATTTTTTTAAGTCAAACTAGAGAAAATTCTTTCACTTGAGAAAAGCAAAAATATTTCCCTCATACTCCTTTAAAACAACAATAAAAAAGGAGATGAATTATATTTGTAAAGTTCTCTGGGAAGTTTGTTTCCAATTACTCATCCCTACTTATAAATTGAGCATATTTTTATTCGCTTTCTTGTTTAATTTAACGGAAAAACATATAAACACTTCCGCATAATGAAATTTGCAATTATTCTTCTAGCAGATATTTTCCACATACTGCTTAAAAAATGCTTTTCAGTGAGTTCTGCTTGGTCTGAATCAGATGGTGAATGCACGTTGGTGAATGATCCATTATGTACAATCACAAAACTTCAGTTTGGAAATGGATTAGTAGTTATCTCATTTAATCTTCCATTAGTTGAAATATCTGCTCCTTTAAGATTCTTTTTAAGTAATCATTCAACCAGCACTTGAAGTTAAGTGGAAATTATTATTGTATTTGACAATATGATAAATATGACCCAACAAATGCTCTGCTTCATACTTGCTGATTGTTCTTTATCAAATTGAGCGATGAAATGGCATATTTTGTCAGTAAATGATTTTAGGCGGAGTATATACATTTCCTTCATCTTTATGTAATAGACATAAAATCAGAAAGCTACACATTACTATCCGGACAAAATATTGTTATACATTTATTATGAAAGAACACACTATCTTCATATTAGTCCTTTTCTAAATATTTTGAAAAATATAGATGTGCATCATTTGATTTAATATTAAAATACCCATCGCATTTACAGCAAAACTGATCATCTAGGCATATTAAGCCATCCAAATTATACGACTTTATTATTAATTAATTAATTAATTTTATTTTATTTTGGTGATCCACCTTGCCCAACTTGCAAAAATGCATGCATATTTATGCTTTGCCCAAATCTATTCTACAACATAAAAAGGACAAAAACCATGTATTTCTCTACCAATTTATATCACTAATATACGTCTTTATTGTGTCTCTCATAGATACTCCATTTTCATTGTTTTGGCCTACGTATAAACTATACGCAGCTATCAATAATGAGCACGTACTGAAGGTACATTAGAGTTGATGAATCCTCTCGTTTTTGATTAGAGAAATTAGGTATCCTCAACGATAATCCCATCACTGCTTACCCAGGAGCATTCCATCTCCACTCTAAAATGTCTGGGACGTTCAAGTAGACATGATTTGAGTGAATTGAGGAGGAATGTATCAGAGTTCTTATTATGGTAGATGGCAATTAAGTGTTTTCCAACTCTGGGAAGAGTAATACATTTAATAACCTACATTAATATTGCTTTTCTTTACAAATATTTCTAGGTAGGCTACCTGGCTGTCTCAGTCCGTGGAGGAAGAGGCTCTTGATCTCAGGATTATGAGTTCAACCCCCACCGTTGGGTATGGATCTTCCTTAAAAAAATAAAAATTAAGGGGCGCCTGGTGGTTCAGTCCGTTAAGCATCCAACTTGGGCTCAGGTCATGATCTCATGGTTCATGGGCTCAAGCCCCACGTCGGGCTCTGTGCTGACAGCTCAGAGCCTGGAGCCTGCTTCCGATTCTGTGTCTTCCCCTCTCTGTGCCCCTCCCCTGCTTGTGCTCTCTCTCTCTTTCTCTTTATCTCTCTCTCTCTCAAAAATAAATAAACATTAAAAACAACTTATTAAAAAGTAAAATTAAAAAATTGAAAATATTTCCATGCAATCCCTCTAGTAATAGTAAAAGAAAACATTCACAACTGTTCAAACTTACTTTTCTGTTCAGATGTATTACCTGAGCCCCGATGCAGTATTTCAAACTTGAAGCACTTCTTTGAAACTTCACGATAGAAAATTATCTATCACGACATATTTATTTCCTAAAATATATTTGTTGATGCTAAATGGGAAGAGGGCATTGTTGAAATATCAGATATTTCTGAACTCTAATATCCACTCATGGAATTCATTAGAGAAAAAAATATTTCTGTACAATTAATCCTTTTTTTTTTTATTATTTAAACTCTGCATTAATGGCAGGAGTAGAATAAGCCATGTTTTCCTCTACCCCTTCAAAAAGAAAGAAATGCAGTACCTAACAGAAGAAAAGTAGAAATGCAACAACAAGTGAACATACACACTGATATTGAAAGATCATGACCAGAATCATTGGTAGACATGATGAATATGTGGAATATTTAAAGCAGGAGAGGTCAGGCTGACAGCATGATTAAATTGAGCTGGAGAATATTCTATTCCAGAAAAGCAAAGAAAAGTATCACCAATGCGATGAATTTTCAAATAAAGAAATAACCTAAAATAATCTGTACATTGAGGACAAGAGCGCCAAAGGAGAATGCTAAGAGGTATCTAGCTGGGGGATTTATTTAAGACAGCAAAGCAGCAGGATGATGGCTCCACATTGTTACCTAATTCAGAGTTTTGGGCTTCTGCAGTTTCGCTCAAGAGAATGTCGGAAATACCACTCCCCGATGTAGAAAATGGTAAAAATGACACTTCATTGTCAACACTAGACCTGAAGTAATGGAGTTTTCCCCGCGTACCCCAGCTTTCCGGGGAAATGTAGGAACTGTTCTAGGATGGAAAAAATCACTGGCAATTGTTGAAGGGAAACCCGTCCAACAAATCCTTGTTCCCCACCACATTTCCAGGATCAGGGCTTAATCATCAGAATTCTGCATTTACTGATGACCCAGGGGTAGAAATAATGTTTTCTTTTTACATGAAATTACCGAACGTTATTAATCTAGTTATTTATTCTCAAATTTGACTGGTAAATTAAAAATTTTACCAAATATTAGAGAACAATAAGAGATAAATTCAGGAAATAAATCTACATAACCTAATCACACATACGTAAAAAAAATTGACACAGAAAGCAGAAAGAATATTTTATTTATTTTTAAGTGTATTTATTTATTTTGAGAACAACAGAGACAGCATGAGTGGAGAGGGGTAGAGAGAGGAGGAGATAGAGAATCTCAAGCAGGGTCCATGATGCCAGCACAGAGCCGGAAGTGGGGCTCAAACCCATGAAGGTGTCAGATCATGACCTGAGCCAAAATCTAGTCAGACGCTTAACCGACTGAGCCACCCAGTCGTCCCAGAAAGAATATTTTAAATATAAATAGTCACATGAGACATATGAGAATGTGTGTAATTTGAGAAGACTGCTATGAAAAAAAATATTTATGTTGTTGGAATTTAAAAATAAATGTAATAAAAATGGAAAACAATCATTGTAAGGTCTGGAGGAAACTTTTTTTTTTTTGCTCTGGGGGCTATTTCAGCTTCTAATTTAGAATCATCTTCATTATTTTTCCAGTGAAATTTGTATGTCTTGCAGTTGCTAGGCTAGGAGTATAGAGCCACAGGCTTGGGAAGCGCCTGTTTTGCAAGATGGTAATTGGGTATAATTACTTGAAGTGCAACACGTCAGCTTAGTTGTAGCGGCCACGTTGGTTACTTTGGGGGAAATAACAACATAACGGAACAGCTGTTTCAGATCATGCATAGCAGCCCGTAAGTCCGCGCACACACAGACTGTAACTGAGCTTTTCATAGTCGATTCCTCCTTCAAGAAAGTGTCTGGGTTTTATAGTGTGGCATGCAAAAGAAGGCGGGGGGTGGGGGGACATACTCACAGCTACTGCCTAATAATTTGTCTGCGAAGTACGTTCTGTAGGTTTTCACGTACAGCCAACCATGAGGGTGGAGAAGGCCACATACGAGCCCATAAGCAGTGGAACTGAGGCACCCCTGGCAGTGAACTCATATCTACATGTATAATAAACAACTACCCTGGTAATGACGAAAATACATATTGAATTTACTCTACTCGTAATAGGTAATTGTAGGGCCTTTTATTGCTGGATGCCCAACAAGGGAAACCTTTTTGTTCCGTTTTGTTTGGTTCCAGGAATATTCTGTAGCAGTGCTGTCCAAGAGAACTTTGTCTGATGGCAGTCTGATGGCTACCCACAAGGTAGCCAGGAGTCACATATGGCTTGTGAGCACTTGACACAAGAGAGTCAAACTTAAAAATTCTCAAAATAAGCAAAAAAAAATGTGTCACGGGTGTGATGACAATTGGTCAGTAGACTTATTGTGGTGATCATGTCACAGTATATACAAATATTAAAGTATTATGTTTTACACCGGAAACTAATATAATGTTACATACTAATTATGCCTCAGTGAAAACAGAATGTGGCCATTGCAATGGAGGGACTGACTTTATAATAGTGGTTCATTTTAAGCTAATTAAAATTAACTCTAAGTAGCCACAGGTAGCTCCAAGATACTTCTGGGCTACCAGAAGCTGGAAGAGGCAAGGAAGGATTCTTCCCCAGAATCCTTTGAGGGAAATGTAACACTCCAGCACCTTGATCTTGGGTTTCTGCTTTCTAGAACTGTGAGGGAGTGAATAGCTGTTGTTTTAGCCATCCACCTTGTAGTAATTTGTTCCGACAGCCCTGGGAAACTAATACAGATGGCTTCACTGAGGAGTTTGAAACCGGAGCAAGAGGCAAAAAGGCCAGAAACAAGGAAGCATTCGTTCATGAGACAGGTCCAGGGCACCGGCTACCATCCAGGTCTGAGTGGTGACGACACCATTCCTCCCACCAGGCTGGCCCTGCAGTACAATTTCACTGCACTTCTGGGCCCTCGTCTTCATGGTCACTGTCCTTACCCTGCGCCTCCTTAACCTTCCCTTTAACTGTGTGTTCCCATGTCCTCTATTATGTGGGTCAGGTTGACTGGAATTTATATCCCTCATCCACCACCAAAAACGGAGGATCTCAATGGTTTTGATCAATTTCCCAAGTAATATTCATTGAGTAAAATCCTTTTTTACTTTTATATAAAATATATAATATATATTTATACATATTTAACGTCAATCATTATTATATATACCATAGATATTCACTTTTCTATCTCTCAAAACTTGAGGCCATGCAAATAAAGTGTGCCTCAAAATTATGATCCTCTTCTCAAAATAAAACACATAATGAGTTTTCCTGTTGCTGAGGGAAAACAGAAGTGAGTGCATTTCTTCACACTGAGAATTATGTTTGCCATCAGAAAGCCATGGGTGAGTGGAAAAAGCAGCCACAGTAGAAATGTAAATTGAGCTGAAATATTTCATTTGGCAACAGCTCAATTTTAAAGTTATAAACACAGTAATCTGCAGAAATGTCATATTTATTAAGATTCTTATTTAACAATGGCTATGATTTTAAAAGATCATTGCATTAGAGAGAAAAGTCATGCTTCACACGAAAAGTGTAGCATTTTAGTAATCTGTAAGAAGTGTTATTTCACATTATTATGAATAATTCATATATTTTCAGTGTATTTTTGTCTTAGCTAGAATTCCGAAACTGACAGCGCTAGGTGCACATTTTCATTATTTTCCTATTCTAATATTTTATTTATTTTATTTTTTTTTAATTTTTTTTTCAACGTTTATTTATTTTTGGGACAGAGAGAGACAGAGCATGAACGGGGGAGGGGCAGAGAGAGAGGGAGACACAGAATCGGAGACAGGCTCCAGGCTCTGAGCCATCAGCCCAGAGCCCGACGCGGGGCTCGAACTCCCGGACCGTGAGATCGTGACCTGGCTGAAGTCGGACGCTTAACCGACTGCGCCACCCAGGCGCCCCTATTCTAATATTTTAAAAGCCATTTTAATTTAAATGATTTGATGAACTACGTTACCCCCAAAATAGCCAAGAGACTTATGTACACGACCCAGTTTATAGAATACAAATAAATATAGGGAGTATGTTTTTATTTATTGTACTACTTCTACTTTAATTTTTTAGGATAGAATTTTCTTTACTCTCCATATAATTATGGCTCTGGTCATATATTAAAAGGTTTCTATAATGCTACCTTTTCTGTCTCCAAATTAAGAAATGAGACTAGGATTCCCTCTATCCTTTCTGTTTTTTTTTCATGGTACATAGTTTATGTTCTCTACACTTCTACAATTATCTACATCTATCTTCACCTGTGCAGTGGTCTATAATTACACTTGATCTGAGATGATGGGGGATGTTAAGGTTGGTATTTGATAGCTATAGGATACGGATCTCCTTTTCTTTTCCTTTTTTTTATTTTTCCCTATGCGTATGATTCTGTCATGGTCTTGTTTTTATCTCAATCTAGTGTGGTCGCAGAATGATTTTCCAACAGTGTTTTGTGAAATTACCTGTTTTCCATAGGAAACACCTTGATCCAGCTGAATGTCAGGCAGTCACAAGCTGGGAACTCCCAGGGTCACTTTCCTTTTCTTTCTCTTTCCTTATCTTCCATTAGCTACATCCTTTGCAAGGTGAAGGATTCTCTATGTGAAGGTTGCCATGGAAATGCCCACTTGTTATTTTTTAACTCATTGTTATTAAGGTAATACCTCCCACGAAATGTATGTGGCCAACTGCTAAGGTCATGCCATTCGCCATTTCTGGGTTGAGATAGTCACGCTCCAACATACAACACTAATCAATGTGAACATAAGGTGATATATGTCTTAGGCATATGTTCTAGTTATCAAGGAAGGATGGTGGGTGAAGAAGTGATCTTTGGAATATAGGACATTTCATATAGGTATCCATACATTTCATTTATATACTTAAAAAATTTTTAATATTTATTTATTTTTGAGAAAGAGAGAGAGAGAGAGAGAGAGAGAGAGTGTGCGAGCAGGGGAGGGGCCGAGAGAGACGGAGACACAAGATCCGAAGCGGGCTCTAGATTCTGAGCTGTCAGCACACAGCCTGATGTGGGGCTCGAACTCATGAATGGTGAGATCGTGACCTGAGCCGAGTCAGACACTTAACGGACTGGGTCACCCAGGTGCCCCAATAACTTACTTACTTGCTCATTCACACATTCTTCTTTATATGTAATGTACCAGTTGTGAATTGTGTTACTGTGGATAATTGCTGGTAGTATCAGTAGTTTCTGTCAGGCCATTTGAGTCATGGCACCACTGGATATGACACCCTCACTTCAATTAGGGTGCTCCTCTAGAGTAAAGACAATTTTAAGAGAAGGAAACTGCTATCCCAGACCTGCCAATGACTTGAGAAAAGAGATCCACATCACCTCTATCTTTTGACTTCTGTCCCCCACTAGATAAAAAAATACCACAGGACGGCCTTCAGGGAGAGTGGCGATAAGCATGGCAGTGCTATCCTTCCAATGACGTTAAGGAAGTTGTAGCTAGACTCACCTCCCATCTGCTTGAGACGGGATGTGTCTTGTTAATACATTAGAACAACACCAAAAGAAAGGCAGAGAGGATATTCAATATAAAGAAAGAAAGTGAGGGGTGCCTGGGTGGCTCGGTAGGTCGAGTGCCCAACTTCAGCTCAGGTCATGATTTTGCAGTTGGGGGGTTCCAGCCCTGCATCCAGGTCTGTGCTGACTGCTGGGAGCCTGGAGCCCGCTCCTGATTCTTTGTCTCCCTCCCTCTCTCTCTCTCCCCTCCTCTGCTTGCATTCTGTCTCTCTCTCTCTCTCAAAAGTAAATAAACACCAAAAAAAAAAATTAAAAAGAAAGAAAATGAGATTCAGCAGTGCAATTATGCATTCATGTAACTTGATCCATTTATAATTATTTAAGAAGGGTAAGTCTTCTAACTGCATCTTTAGACTTGTGTAAACAGTTGATCACTGAGTTGTATTTAAGACCTAAACTTGAGATTTTTTTCCCTAAAAACTGGACAGATAATTTATAAATAATCTGAGAGAACAAAGTCACTTCAATTGAGAACAGAAAGAATCTAAAATGGTTGACTCTTTTTTTGCTTGTTTTTGTTTATGTTTTTTTTTTTTTTTGTATTGACTTCTGATACAACAAAATAAACTGCATGGATGTTGAAGTTTACAGAATCAGAGGTGTTGGAATGGGAGCTGAGAATGAAAAACATTAAGCTAAATAATTAAAGAAAAAGGAAAATCATGGTGATGACTCTGTATTTAACAGACATGGTTATCGTTGCACTTTGGAGGGAGCTAAATATAATCACTGTGCTTCTGTCTAACTTTAAGAGGATTTAAAATGTTTAAGAGAATCTAATATTTGCAACATATAACAAGCTGGAGTTGCAAAAAGTTTATTAAGTGTGCAATCAGTTTTAAATGCTTTGCAAAATCGAATTGGTCATAGGCATACATTTTGTACTATCAGTTTATGTAAGTATTATTTGAATATTAAGAGGTTATATCTGAATAGTAATAATTTAACATTAGGCAAATAGTTTTTTTAAAAAAGAAATATTTCTGTCTGTTCACGAAACTTTTTCAGAAGAAATATTTTCCCATTAAAGCTTCTGAGTCTTGACTCTGATTGAGGCTCCAATGATTATAGTATTCCTTTTACTCTATATTGTGGTACAAGAATGTTCTTACAGACACAGTGGTAAGATTTCAGGTCATCTGAAACTCCTCCTTCCTGTCTCCATTATTCTTTGATACTCTATTACCATACACTCCACTCCCTCCTGTGGACTATTCCTTTACCATATTTAGGACTCTCTCAAAAGGAAGAAAAGGAAATTGTCTGAAAACAATTTTTTAAGGTAGTTATTTACTTTGAGAGAGAGAGCACGTGTGTGCATCCACGAGCAGGGGAGGGGCAGAGAGAAAGGGAGAGAGAATCCCAAAAGGAATGAACACTGTCGGTGCAGAACCCAACACAGGGCTTAGTCTCACAAACCGTGAGATTATGACCTGAGCTGAAGTCAAGAGTCGGACACTTAACCAACTGAGCCATCCAGGTGGCCCTGAAAACAATTTTTAAAATTAATCTTTGAAAGAATAATATTTTTGAAACTCAAATTTTTTTTTTCTTCAGAAAAGAGAAGAAATTGATTGGGTAATTACCAAAAAGAAGAATTTGGAAGTTTCTGAGTGCTAGAAAGGGGAAATTCATGATACTAAGCTAATTAGGCACTGAAAAAATACTTGGGTTAAGACAGAATTACTCCTGTGAGTCCACAGTTGGTTAAAATTAGTCCCTTTGTTCACTGGATACGAAAGTGTCTTAATTAAGTGCAGTGGCACTTTGTCATCCCGAGGTAACCTGAAATCCATGCTCTTTATCAGATTTAGTTTATTAGAACCTGTTGCAAAGAAACATGATGCCAGTTTTGATGTCTCTTGGGCAAGAGCTGTTGTCATTGGAAACGTTTATTTTATGATCCGCAGCCTTTGAAACACAGTAAAAGAAAAACAAAGCTATGTTTCATCAGTTAGTTGGATCCTTTATGTATTAATTTCACAAAGGAAAAAAATAACTGAGCACTGATTTGGACTCAGAAAAAGTCTATGTACTTCGAGTGAAGAAAAATGAACTGATTGGAAGCATATGGATACTCATGATGATGATGATGATGGTTATGGTGATGATGATGGTGATGATGATGGTGATGATGATGGCGGTGGTGATGGTGATGTTTCTCGGCACGTGCTAAGTGATAAGCGCTGTGCTGAGATCTCTGCATATGACTCATACTTTGTCCTTGGAACAACCTTGTAAATTGAGTGCTGTTATTTTCTCCATTTTGTGGATCATTAAACAAAACATAGCAATGTTGGGTGGCTCCCCTCGGTGTGTACAGCTGGTGAATGGCAAAGACTATTCATTAAATCTAATTATATCAAAATAAGAGGACAGAACCTGTATCGAGGGCTTGCAGCTTCCTACAAAAAAATCACCCACGTTCTCATAATACAAATGATCAGTAGTTATGTGTACGTAACATGAGTACTGAAAACACATTTTAAACCGTATTAAAGTGTGATACGTATGTGACTCCTATACTATCACTTTTAATTGAGTGTATTTTCCTTAAACCATGTCTGGTAAGTACTTGTTTCCTAGGCAAATCGTGCTAGGAAAGTTATTTTTGTATGATAAATGAAGTTAAAATACTTTTTTAAAAAATAGAGGCCTAGAAATGTTTCTCTATGTAAGGTGATATCAAGCAGAAAATCGGTAGTATTAAATAGAAATCTGAAACTAAAGAAAGTAATTGTTCAAGAAAAAAAAATCCCCATTTTTAAAAATCTGGACTATGTCAGGCAGGTCACTGTGAATTAAATGTGTATGAGAAATTCATACTGAAATGTCCTTTTTCAGAATGATCTTGTGTCCTTAACATAATAATTTAAAATTTGCCTGTGGTAATTACGACGAGTGGATTGACTTTTCCAGTTCATTTGCGGTTATTGTTTAAGTAAAAATGATCTTCCTAACTGAAAAGAGCAAATCCTGCCTCTCTCTCCAAGCCCCCAACACTGCAGGACTTACAGGAAAATTGTTAATGTTAGTTTCGTATCCTGTTTGTAACCCTGTGTCCTGTGGCTTCTAAACTGAGATCAGGCGCAGGTGTAGAGGGCAATATACCGCCCCTTCTGTCTTGGTAAAATAAGTTTTTAGTGTCAATTATAATTAATAACATGAGTCATCAGAAAAATAATATTAAAAAATGTATGCAGAAGGTATAAGGAATCTGGACGAAACGCAGAAGCAGGGGGATCCCAACAGAGGCAGAGGAAAAAGTGAGGGACCGAATCCCACAAGGTGGTGCATATCTACTGTTTCTGCTCATTCGTAGCCCTGACTCAGCCACGCCACAAAGGGAATCAGAAATGAAAGAATATCTGACAAAAATCTGGTGAACGCCCTTCTGAAATAGGCAATTAAAGAAAGAGAGAGGGCTTCAGAAAGGGTCTACAGGGAAAGGTCTTACATGGAGCAGCCCATCATGTTATGGGGCAATTAAGCTCCGCCCCCACAATTTTAAGGACCAGACCAAGGTGCTTTTGCCTTTTCACTAGGGAAGCATAGCAGCGCTCCCTGGAATTAAAAATGATAATGCCTCCCTAGAAATCACATGATTTCTAGGGAGACATTATCTCAATCTCCAGTGAGATCATGTACATTAGGTGAATGGTGCTTTCTTACCTAAAAACAGTTGCAAATTCCACACTTAACATAAAAAAAAAAAAAAAATGAGATTACCATGTCCAAAGAAATTGTTAACCTAAAATTACCAGAAAATGCTAGGATAAAATCCCATCCAGTTAAAAATAAATGGCCCCTTTCCAGACTTTTTTTTTAATTTGAATTTTATAAAACTAGGTCCCATATTTAAAGATCATATTGGATTAACAGAATAACTCAACAAAATGATTCAGTGTTCCTTTTTTGACTTAATTGTGTGTCTCTTAAAGCGTGCCTTAAATCACGTGACTTAAATCACGACAAAATGGGGTTTGGGAGATCATGATGAGTTGATTGATGCAAAAATTCCGATTTCCAGTAAATGTTCTGTTCCAATGTTGCTGAATTCTGTGTTTATTTGATGTAAAAGTTAAAATGTCTGTGCAGGGGCTAAATAGCTGAAAATCATTTATGAAGACATTGAAAGATATGTAAAAACAATTTAAATGGATACTGCAACAAAATGTGTTGGTTAAAATACCTTTTAGGAGTTGGTCTTTTTGAATGGAGAAAATGGTCTAAAACTATTGACCTCTAATAACCTCCCTACTAAACTCTTAGGTATTTTTCTAGTTCACTAATAGGTTTCTTTCAACATCCAAGGTCAATGAGCATTGCTATTGTAGGGAACCTTTTTTTCAAGTTATGCAGAGGCTTTATCAAGATAATTTAATGGAAATTAATGGGACGGTTTTGAATGGCTTATTTCTCTCTTACAGATTATGTGTTTCCATTGTCATTGTCTGAAGAAAACATTTCACTGTTTAGGTAGTAAAAACAAATTGTAAAATGTATTGCATGAGAGACAATTCCTTTAATATTTTCCTTATCCTTACCATGCTAAAGCCGTTAAGCAAAGACATAGGATTTTAAAGAACAAATTGACTAGATTTTGTGTATTAGTGTTCTCCACAGAAACAGAGCAAATGGGCTGGTATATAGGAAGAAATGTATTGTAAGGAATTTGCTCACATAATTATGGAGGTTAAGTGCTAGGACTTGCCATCTGCAAGTTAGAGACCCAGGAAAGCCAATTGTGTCACTGAATTCAAGTCTGAAGTTCTGTGAATAAGGAGCACCAAGGACAGTAGAAAATCAATGTACCACCTCAAGTGATAGGCAAGAATTAAAAGAGGTAAGTCTCTTTCTTCTGTCTTTTGTTCTATTCATGCTCTCAACTGATTGGATGAGGCCCGCATTGGGGAAGGCAATCTATGTTACTGAGTTCACCAATTCAAATGCTAATATCATCCAAAACACTCTCAGAGGCATGCCCAGAAATAATGTTTAATTTGAGCATCCGATGGCCAGTCAACTTGACACATAAAATTCACCATCACTTTGTGATAATACAAATTCGAGTTGGGCAGGCCTCACCTTTCATCCCAAGGGTTGGCAGGTGGGGCACACCACTGAGGCAGCTCTGGGTGGAATCCTAATGAGTCCCTCATCCAGCCCTCCAGCTTTTCTATTGCCATGCTTGAGCATGAACTTCTGTTCACCTCCAAACACTTTCCAGATGGCACCTGGCTTCTTTGTGCCTTCATTGTAGCCAAATGAAGTTTGGAGGACAACTTCCTTCTGTCTGAAAGGTGCTTTATTATTAACTCCCAGGTTAGATACCAGACATTTCACAATTCAGCAAAAGCTTCCTGACCTTGGGGAAGCTCTTCCTGAATCGTTCAGGTGAAGTTAGATGTCCAGTCTTCCATGGTTCTGTAACACTTATAAGTGTAGGTAATAAACCATTGATGGCATCTTTTGTAACTTTGTATTTCATTTTTATCCATGTCTCCTCCCCAATGAATCTCTCAAAGATTGGTATATCTTTTTCAGCTTTGGATATTCAGTGCCTGAGATAGAATTCATTAATATTTAGTGAGTGTATGTAGATGAATAATTGGAGAAAGGACACTAATCACTAATTGACACAAATGAAAATAAAATCAATGCAACCAGTAAAAAAAAAAAAAATCAAGATAAACTAGAAGAAATAAGAATGACTTTACAAATAAAACCAAACCAAAACACCTTGGAAATCAACCATTAGAGGGAAAAAAGGAGTAAAATGAAGTATTGACAAAAATGGAAATGGGGGGATAATCAGAAACAGAGATCACAGAACACGTATGGACCAGTACAGATGATACCAAAAGAAGAGCAAAGTGGGCATCTGAGAAGATGCTAGTATTTGCTATGGATAATGGTGGCTGTTCTTGAGCCCATGTGATCCGTGGAATGGATGCTAATATGGAAGTTGGATGGGGAAGGTTTTGAAACAAGAACACAGCTGCTTATTAACTGCTAATCAAAACTCAGAAGTTTAGTTTGTGATAAACTTTATTTTAGTAGGAAGGCTTTAAAGGCCAGGCAAATTGGAAAGGGTTGATCTCTGCTACACTAGATCAATGAAAGAGAGGACTGGTGATGGCAAACCAGACCCATAAATCTTCTCCATCCTTTTAATAATGTTTCCCAGGAGCGTCCAGAGCTGCATTAAGCTGAGGAAAATGTTTTGGGCAGAGAAACAGGTGAGAGGCCAAAGGGAATTCTTAAGGTTAAAAGTAACTAATAATAGAACACTTTCAATACCTGAAAAAAAAACATTTTCTTGCATTTGAGGAAAATTGTTTATCTACTCTCGTAGATAAGGGCTCTGTAAAGAATGTAAGTGACAAGTTCCTTTGCAAGAACACGTAGCCTCCTTACTAATGTATCAGATCCATCACATACACACACACACACACACACACACACACACACACACTCTCACACATGCACACACAACATAGGTATATAGAGTTATGTACACCTAGACTGAATTCTGATACTAAACCCTGTGGAAACTACATACTATTCTTAATTTTGTTAACACATTTTTAAAAATGGAACATTCTTGCATGTGAATGTTATATGGAAAAGGCTTACTAAGCACCATAAAACAACGTAAGTAAAATTTATGTAAGAGCCTACCAAATTGAAGTATGCGAAATTAACTTGCCTTTTCCTACCATTTTTGTTGACCTGTGAGAGAGGCTAATTTGCCTCACTTTTTAGTGTCTGTTTGTACTTAGAAACTGCATCCTCAAAAAGGAAAAAAAATATATAAAAACTCATAGCAATAGATTTTTTAAACTTAAATTCAGTTTATGACAAAGAAATGCTTACAAATGCACATAATAAATATATATTAAAAGCTGTCATAAGCAACACGTAAATTGCTTCCTATGAGTCTACAAACTTCCAACTATCAATTAATTCATGGACACTTTTGTGACAAGTAGAACATAAAGAAAGAATTTATGGGAATTTAAAAAAAAGTTTGTAATATTAGTACAATAAAAGACTCTTTTGATCAGTAAATTTACTTAGTTTCAGAGGAAATTATAGGTAAAAGAAATTTTTTAAAAAATGTAAAATATGGTTAAACTTCTAAACTTTTCAACATTAGGCTATTATTTTGTTAAGCTAATATATGACTGGGGAGATTTCTATAAAATATACATAGACTTCAACATTCTGATAAATTTGAAATTATTCTTATTGTGTTATTTCCATTTGTCAGATTTGCGGCAAATGTAGGAACCAATTGCTGAAAGTTTTGTGGCTCATGACAGAACTCTGTATTTCAAATGAAAAAACAAACAAGTAAGAATGACAGTGCCTTATTAAGATAATATATAAGTTTTCATTAGCTAAATTTAATTGGACAGTCCATTATAAGCCAATGTCCTAAAAGATCAGGAGAGCGTTTGGCATGAGGTATTTGACTTGGTTTCTTTGATATCTGTGCCATTTTTCTGTCATTAACTTTGTTTTCATGTCAAAAATCAATAATCCTATGCTTAATTTAGCTTTATTATTTCCATTGAGCATTCTCACAGCTATTTGAAAATATTTTCTATAGATATGTAAATGAAATAGATTTAAATTTATGCCATACAATTTAGAATTTTCTAGCAGCACCATCAAATTATTTGTACTGAACACATAAAATAATTTTCACAAGAAAAATGTGACAACCATATTTTAATGAAATATTAAAAATCTGAAACCGGATGCAGCAGTAAGGGAAAACTACCATTTTTTTTTCTTCAAACCATACATGTGGTATTTTAAAACTTCTGAAATTAGAACACATCTTTAAAATAAATCTCTAGGTCTATTGGAGGTAATGGCCCCTCAAAAGCTATTGTATAATTGCCATACAATTTATAACCAGAAATGCAATTAGTATACAAACCAAGGTGCCATCTTAGTAGGGTTTGTGCTTGTGACATTCCTAGATGGACACCGGCATTCTGGAATCACCCTTCCCAAAAATATCCTGAGATGCTGGCTGGAACTATTACTTGTATGCTGGGGAGATTTCTGAAAACCAGGGTTTGGGGGGAAACATATGGGAACTAAATTTAGGATTAGATTTTCTCATAATCAGCAGGGCTCTAAGTATTCCTTCTGTTTCCCTGCCTTAAGTGCTGGTTTGGGTGTTTGGTCCTCATATTCTCCCATCAGCTACTTTTTGCACACTCTTGCCATCCCTTTTCTAACTCCCCCAAGACTTAATTTTATAGGATATCTTTATTGAAATGTATCGGTATAATTGGAATATTATCTCATTTCACCAAAGAAGCACTTTCAAATTTAATGTAACCTTTACAATTTAGTTGACATTTTTTGATATATAGTATCTCTCTCTCTCTCTCTCTCTCTCTCTCTCTCCCCTCAACCTTCCCTATGTTCCTCAATATGTTGTAGGTGCTTGGCATCTTTCTTCTTCCTTTTTTTACTGGGTTCTTCATACTCTTTCTCTTATGCTTTCCTCAAAATTCAGGATTTCTCTTACATTAATTCATTCCCTAATCGTCTCCCTACATAGAATTCAGACAGGATTAAGAAGCACATTCCCACCATATGCTGTCTACCTTAGAAACACTTTACGTTCAAAGACACAAATAGTCTGGAGGTAAATAAATGGAACAAAATATACCACACACACAGGAATCTTAGAGTTGGAAGGGCTAAATTAATGTCAGGCAAAATAGGTGATGGGACAAGAAATATGACTAGAAACAAAGATATATTTCATAGTGACGAAAGAGCCTAGGTGCCAGACAAATACATAAATTATAAGTGTATATGCATCTTAGAACATCAAAATACATGAAGCTAAAAGTGATAAAATTGAAAGGAGACTCATACAATTCCACGATTGTACTCAGATATTTCAGTATGCCAACATCACTAATTAAAAAAAAAAAGGTAGAAAATCAATAATTTTACACAAGACTTGAATAACACTATCAGCCAACTCGAACTGTCACTATGTATATGCAAATAAAAATCCAACCACAGGAGAATACACGTTCGTTTCAAGTATGCATAGAACAGTCTACGAGAAAAAGCATATACTGGGCCATAAAACAAATGCCAATGACATTAAAAGAATTGACATCATACAAAATATGTTACCTAATCACAGAGGAATTTAATTAGGACTCAAAAATAGAATAGCATGTAGAAAACTTGCAAGTATTTGGAAAGTAAATATTAAATACGTATCCAAATAACCTGTGGATTAAAAAATAAAGAAAATCAGAAAATATCATATTGGGGTGTCTGGGTGGCTGAGTCAGTTAAGTGTACAACTTCAGCTCAGGTCATGATCTCACAGTTCATGGGGTTGAGCCCTGCATCCGGCTCTGTGCTGACAGCTTGAAGCTTGGAGCCTGCTTCAGATTCTCTGTCTCAGTCTGTGTCTCTGTCCCTCCCTCACTCATGTTCTGTCTCTCTCTCAAAAATCAATAAACATTACAAAAAAGAAAATATCATTATTAAATTAAATATATTTGAACTTCTATGATGCAGTTAAAGCAGTGGACAAAAATTCTTAGTTTTAAGTACTAATAATAGAAAGGAAGTAAAATTTCAAATTAACAGTTTAAACCCATATACTATTTAATACTATCCTATTAAATACAAAGTGTCAAGAATAAGGTAAGATCCTCAAAGCCTCCAGGCAAAAGATAAGATAAAGTGAATACAAAAGGAATTAGCCTAGCAGCAAACTTTTGAAAATTAACATACCAAGCAAAGCAACGGTAGAGTAACATTCAAAAAAAATCAATGAAAGTAAGTGTGAACCAAGTATTTTACATCAACTCACTCTTTCAAGTATCAAATCTTCAGGAAAAAACAGGATTTGATATGTAAATACTTACGGAATTCTGCATCTATCAGCAAGTATCACCCACCCAAATCATGACTAGCGGGAGATTGAACAAAAGAATGCCTGTGACTCCTTCTAGAAGTGTAGATGCTCACATACGACTAAGAAATAAGTGAGAATAAGGATGTATGGCAAATATACGAATGCTATATGTCAAAATATAGTACAAAGGACGGTTCTAAAAATGAGAGAAAAAATAGGTAAAGCACAAAGTAGCGAACAATTTATTGGTGTATGGGTAATACACAGGTTAAACGGGACTAAACATTTATAAGCCATATATCAAAATGTTCAATAAGTAAACAGGGAACTAAAAGCAGTAAAAAGCTCTAAGTACAAAGATAACTGCAGAATACAAATACAAACTACCTAAATTGGAAACAAATAAGTAAAAGGGAATGCACATCTTATAGAGAAAGAAAATATCACAAATGAATCATGGAAATTATCACACAACACACATACTTATAAAATCCTATAATTGTCATGTAGGATTTTATGTACCCAAAAAATATACATAAGAATGTTACATAACATATTAATTATTATAGTCATGTACTAATATGACATGGTTGGAAACAAGGATAAATCTTAAGAAAGGACCGAAGATGGCAGAACAGCATGGAAGTTTTTTGTGTGTCTTGCGTCCATGAAATACAGCCAGACCAACACTAAACCAAGCTGCAGAGGGCAGGGAGCCACTTTTGCATGCAGAGAGATGGTGGGGGAAGAGTATGGGAAAAGCACCCCCCCCAAAGCAGCTGGAGAGAAAATGGAAAAGCAGAAACAGCTGAGGGACTGAACTAAAAAGGGAGAAAGGAAAAGGAGAGGGTTTAAATTCCATTAAGACTATAAACAGGGGGAACACAGAGGCTGAACCTCCGCAGCCGATACCTGGCAGTGCTCTGGTGGGGAGAATCCCCTGGAGCAAAGTGGGGCCCAGGGTCTTCAGGCCACAAGGAGAGAGGCAGTTCCCCTGGTGCGGGGACACCTGGTGGAGGCTGTGTGGGTCCCCCAAAGGCAAGGCCCCAGTGGAACCCAGGAGAACAACCACATTTGCTGGTGCTGGAACAAGGTCGTTAAGCGTGAAGCCTGGTGCCAGACGTGTGTTGTGATTTGCCATAGTCCCTGAAATGCTGCTGCTACACTATCTCGAGAACTTTTTCTGGAGCGGGCTGTCACTGGGCCACAATCTCTGGGCATTGGCAGCAGCACGGTCCCACGAACTTCCCTGGGTGTGGCCAGCACCCAGCCATTGCTTGGTGAGACCCTCCCGCAGAGGGGAGAATGGGTCAAAGCCACAGTCCCTCAGAAGTAAGGGGTCAGGAAAACAGCCACATCTGAGACAAAACTTAGAAGGGAAGTGCTGCCTGGGCTTGGTCATGGACTATGTAAAAGAAGGAAATGGACAGAAGCAGAAGATGAAGGACAGGTGAGCGATTGCTGATCAGGGAGAACACAGTTTCAATACTATAGACTGCATAGCTGGGTCACACCATTTTCTCCGCACCCGTGCTTGTTCATACACACCTACAAGTGCCACAACAATCCACCCCAGTAAGCTAAGCAGTGCCATATAGTGGAGAATGGAGCTGTTACTAATCCCCGTCCAAGTGGGCCAACCTCGCTCTTTAGGAACACAAGTCTCTCGGCGTGCTTAATTTATGGACTATACAGTGCTTCATAGTTTCACTTCTAGGGGAAAACGAAGTAATTTCAATAGTATTTCAGTCTGTTTGCTGGTCCATCTATCCAATATCTTTCTTTTATCTTTTTTATTTTGTTTCTTTTCTTTTCTTGAATACAGAGAGAGAAAAAATTCATTTTTATTTTCAATTTTTATTAAAAATAGTTTTATTTAAATTTTCTACTGTATTTTGTACTTTGTGTAATTTTATTTTCAAATTCTATGTTACTTTCATCATTTCATTTAGTCTACTTCAGTGTATTCATTTTTTTCAAATTTTCAAATGATTTCCTTTTTTTTCTTTCCCCTTTTTTCTTTAATCCATCAAGCCCCTTTCAACACCCAAACCAAAACACACCAAAGATCTAGCATCGTTTATTTGATTCTTTTGTGTGTGTGTGTTTGTTTTTAATGTTTTTAATTTTAACATCTTTTAGTTTTAGTTTTTTTTTTTTAAGTTTTAATTTTTTTTTTTACCTCATTGATTCCTTTTCTCCCTTCAAAATGATGAAACAGAGGAATTCACCCCAAAAGAAAGAGCAGGAAGAAATGGCAGCCAAGGACTTAACTAACACAGATACTAGCAAGATGTTTGAACCAGAATTTAGAAACACAATAATAAGAATACTAGCTGGAGTTGAAAATAGACTAGAATCCCTTTCTGTGGAGATAAAAAAAAAAAGTAAAAGCTAGTCAGGATAAAATAAAAAATGCTATAACTGAGCTGCAATCTCAAATGGAGGCCACGGCAGCAAGGATGGATGAGGCAGAAGAGAGAATCAGCTATATAGAAGACAAAGTTATGGAGAATAATGAAGCAGAAAAAAGGAGGGCAATTAAGGCAAAAGAGCCTTAATTTAAGAATTCGAGAAATTGGTAACTCATTAAAAAGGAACAACATCAGAATCATAGGGGTCCCAGAAGAGGAAGAGAGAGAAATAGGAGTAGTAGGGTCATGTGAGCAAATCATAGTGGAAAACTTTCTGAACCTGGGGACAGACACAGACAACAAAATTCAGGAAGCCCTGAGGACTCCCATTAGATTCAACAAAAAACGACCATCCACAAGGCATATCATAGTCTAATTCACAAAATACTCAGGCAAGGAGAGAATCATGAAAGCAGCAAGGGAAAAAAAAGTTCTTAACCTACAAGGGAAGACAGATCAGGTTGGAAACAAATCTATCCACAGAAACTTGGCACGCCAGAAAAGAGTGGCAGGATATATTCAATGTGGTGAATCAGAAAAATATGCAGCCAAGAATTCTTTCCCAGGAAGGCTGTCATTCAAAAATAGAAGGAGAAATAAAACATTTCCCAGACAAACAAAAATTAAAGGAGTTTGTGACCACTAAGCTAGCCCTGCAAGAAATTTTGAGGGGAACTCTCTGAGGGGAGAAAAGATGAAATTAATAAGTAAATAATTTAAATAAATAAATAAATAAATAATAAATACCAAAAGCAGCAAAGAATAGAAAGGACCAGAGAACACCACCAGAAATTCTAACTCTACAAGCAACATAATGGCAATAAATTCATATCTTTCAGTACTCACTCTAAACATCAATGGACTCAATGCTCAAATCAAAACACATAGGGTAGCAGAATGGATAAGAAAACAAGATCTATCTATATGCTGTTTACAAGAGACCCACTTTAGACCCTAAAGGCACCTTCAGATGGAAAATAAGGGGATGGAGAACCATTTATCATGCTTATGGTCAACAAAAGAAAGCCGGAGTAGCCATACTTATATCAGACAATTTAGACTTTAAAATAAATACTGTATCAAGAGATGCAGAAAGGCATTATATCATAATTAAGGGGTCTATCCAACAAGACCTAACAATTCTATGTATTTATGTGCCAAATGTGAAAGCACCCAAATATAAAAATCAATTAATCACAAACATAAAGAAACTCATTGATAGTAATACCATAATAGTAGGAGACTTCAACACCCCACTCACAGCAATGAACAGATCATCTAATCAAAATTTCAATAAGGAAACAATAGCTTTGAGTGACCCACTGGACCAGATGGACTTAACAGATATATTCAGAACATTTCATCCTAAAGTAATGAAATATACATTCTTCTCCACTGCACATGGAATATTCTCCGGAATAGACCACATAGTGGGACACAAATCAGCCCTCAACAAGTACAAAAATATCGAGATCATACTGAGCATATTTTCAGACCAGAATGCTGTGAAACTCGAAATCAACCACAAGGAAAAATTTGAAAAGGTAACAAATACTTGGAGACTAAAGAACAACCTACTAAAGAATGAATGTGCTAACCAAGAAGTTAAAGAGGACATTGAAAATTTCATGAAAGCCAGTGAAAACGAGAGCACCACAGCCCAAAACCTCTGGGATGCAGGAAAGGCAGTCATAAGAGGAAAGTATATAGCAATCCAGGCCTTCCTAAAGAAGGAAGAAAGATCTCAGATATACAACTTAACCTTATGCCTTAAAGACCTGGAAAAAGAACAGCAAATAAAACCCCAAACCAGCAGAATATAGGAAATAATAAAGATTAGAGCAAAAATTAATGCTCTAAAAACAAAAAAAAACAAACAAAAAAAGAGTAGAACAGATCAATGAAACCAGAAGCTGGTTCTTTGAAAGAATTAACAAAATTGATAAACTACTAGTCAGTTTGATCAAAAAGAAAAAGGATACAACCCAAATAAATAAAATCAAGAATGAAAGAGGAGAGATCACAACCAACACAACAGAAATAAAAACAATAATAATAGACTATTATGAGCAATTATATGCCAATAAATGGGTAATCTGGAAGAAATGGACAAATTCCTAGAAACATATACACTACCAACACTGAAATAGGAAGAAACAGAAAATTTGAACAGACCATTACTAGTAAAGAAATTGAATTAGTAACAAAAATCTCCCAAAAAACAAGAGTCCAGGGCCAGATGGCTTTCCAGGGGAATTCTTCCAAACATTTAAGGAAGAGTTAACGCCTATTCTCTTGAAGATGATCCAAAAAACATAAATGGAAGGAATACTTCCAAACTCTATGAAGCCAGCATTACTTTGATTCCAAACCCAGAGACCCCACTAAAAAAGGAGAACTATAGACCAATTTCCCTGATGAACATGGACGTAAAACTCCTCAACAAGATATTAGCCAATCGGATCCAAGAATACATTAAAAAAAATTATTCACCATGACCAAGTGGGATTTATACCTGGGATGCAGGGCTGATTCCATATCCACAAAACAATCATTGTGTTTCATCACATCAATAAAAGAAAGGACAAGAACCAAATGATCCTCTCAGTAGAGGCAGATAAAGCATTTGACAAAATACAGCATCATTTCTTGATAAAAACCCTCAAGAAAGTAGGGATAGAAGGATCATACCTCGAGATCATAAAAGCCATATATGAAAGACCCAAGGCTAATATCATCCTCAATGGGGAAAAACTGAGAGCTTTCCCCCTAAGGTCACGAACAAGACAGGGATGTCCACTCTTGCCACTGTTATTCAACATGGTATTGGAAGTCTTAGCCTTTGCAATCAGACAACACAAAGAAATAAAAGGCATCCAAATCAGGAGGAATTCAAACTTTCACTCTTCACAGATGACATGATACTCTATGTGAAAACCCAAAAGAATCCACTAAAAAACTTCTAGAACTGATTCATGAATTTAGCAAAGTTTCAGGATATAAAATCAGTGCACAGATATTGGTTGCATTCCTATACACCAACAATGAAGCAACAGAAAGAGAAATCAAGGAATCATCCCATTTACAGTTGCACCAAAAACCATAAAATACCTAGGAATAAATCTAACCAAAGAGGTAAAAAATCTATACACTGAAAACTATAGAAAGCTTATGAAAGAAATTGAAGAAGACACAAAAAAATGGAAAAAGATTCCATGCTCCTGAATAGGAAGAAAAAATATTGTTAAAATGTCAATACCACCCAAAGAAATCTACAGATTCAATGCAATCCCTATCAGAATAACACCAGCATTCTTCACAGAGCTAGAACAAATAACCCTAAAATTTGTATGGAACCAGAAAAGACCCTGAAGAGTCAAAGCGATCTTGAAACAGAAAACCAAAGCAGGAGGCATCACCATCCTGGACTTCAAGCTATACTATAAAGCTGTAATCATCAAGACAGTATGGTAATGGCATAAAAACAGACACTCAGATCAATGGAACAGAATAGAGAACCCAGAAATGGACCGACAAATGTATGGCCAACTAATCTTTGACAAAGCAGGGAAGAATATCCAATGGAATAAAGACAGTCTCTTCAGCAAGTGGTGCTGAGAAAACTGGATAGCAACATGCAGAAGAATGAACCTGGACCACTTTCTTACACCATACACAAAAATAAACTCAAAATGGGTGAAAGACCTCAATGTAAGACAGGAAGCCATCAAAATCCTCGAGGAGAAAGCAGGCAAAAACCTCTTTGATCTTGCCCGCAGCAGCTTCTTACTCAACATGTCTCTGGAGGCAAGGGAAACAAAAGCAAAAATGAACTACTGGGACCTCATCAAAATAAAAAGCTTCTGCACAGTGAAGGAAACAATCAGCAAAACTGAAAGGCAACCGACAGAATGGGAGAAGATATTTGCAAACGACATATCAGATACAGGATAAGTTCTATAAAGAACTTATCAAACTCAACACCCAAAACACAAATAATCCAGTGAAGAACTGGGCAAAAGACATGAATGGACACTTCTCCAAAGAAGACATCCAGATGGCCAACCGACATATGAAAAAATGCTCCCAATCACTCATCATCAGGGAAATACAAATCAAAACCATCATGAGATATCACCTTACGCCTGTCAGAATGGCTAAAATTAACAACTCAGGCAACAAAAGATGTGAGGGATGATGCAGATAAAGAGGATCTGTTTGCATTGTTGGTGGGAATGCAAGCTGGTGCAGCCACTCTGGAAAACAGTATGGAGGTTCCTCAAAAAACAAAAAATAGAACTACCCTACGACCCAGCAATTGCACTACTAGGTATTTATCCAAGGGATACAGGTGTGCTGATTCGAAGGGACACATGCACCCCAATATTTATAGCAGCACGATCAACAATAGGCAAAGTATGGAAAAGCCCAAATGTCCATCGATGGATGAATGGATAAAGAAGATGTGGTATGTACATATACAATGGAGTATTACTCGGAAATCAAAAAGAATGAAATCTTGCATTTGCAACTACGTGGATGGAACTAGAAGGTATTGACTAAGTGGAATTAGTCAGAGAAAGACAAATATCATATGACTTCACTCATATGCGGACTTTAAGACACAGAACAGATGAACATAAGGGAAGGGAAGCAAAAATAATATAAAAACAGGGAAGGGAACAAAACAGAAGAGACTCTTAAATATGGAGAACAAACAGAGGGTTATAGGAGGGGTTGTGGGAGGTGGGGATGGGCCAAATAGGTAAGGGGCATTAAGAAATCTACTCCTGAAATCATTGTTGCACTGTATGGTAACTAATTTGGATGTAAGTTTAAAAAAACAAAATTAAAAAAAAGAAAATGTTAAAGGACCTAACTCATTTATTAAAAGACAAAAAGCTTCCCATGTGGCTGAAAAACAAAATCTACAACAAATTGATTCAGATGACTAAGGAGTGAAAAGAGAAACAAATTCTACTATGTATATGGAAATAAAAATGGAACAGAGATTCTGATATCAGTAAAAGTGAAGTTCAAGCCTCAAACCATTAAACATGACAAAAGAATTTTATGGTGGAAATCCAGAATCGACAATGAAAAAATAATACTTACCAATGTGCATATACCAATTAATAATAAAACCACCTTTAGGAATAAAAAACTACAGAAAGTGCAAGAAGACCTGTGTAGAAACTGGTGAGTAACAAGATTTTTTAAAAAGGTTTATCTATTTTTGGGAGAGACAGAGTGTGAGTGGAGGAGGGGCAGAGAGAGAGGGAGACACAGAATCCGAAGCAGGCTCCAGGCTCCCAGCTGTCAGCACAGAGCCTAATGCAGGGCTCGAACCCATGAGCCATGAGATCATGACCTGAGCTGAAGTCAGTCGCCAAACTAACTGAGCCACCTGAGCATCCCAAAAAGATGTTTTAATACAGCATTCTCAGCACCAGACAGTTGAAGTAGGCAAATTATAAATAGAGACAGAAGATCTAAAAACACAATCAATAAGATTGATCTTATTGATTGAATGATTGTATATGAAACTCTATACCTTATAATGGAGAATGCACATTCTTATCAGAGGCCTATAAAATATTCAGAGAAAGAGATATATGTCCCACATGAGATCCAACATCTAGAAACCTGCCAAGTCAAGCCCAAGTACAGCCAACATATGACCCCAATCATTCCAATTAAATAAGCTTTTGCTTTTCCTGCAATATCCACCCCCCCCCCTCTACTCCCGCCAGCAGCAGATGGTTGGAGAATGAAAGAGGAGAAAGAGGAGAATCTTTGTCTTTCACTCCTCCGTGGCAATTCTTTCACATTATGGGTTGAGCCTCAGCTGGAGAAGGTTAAGAGAGTTATTAAAATAGCCAACCAGATATGACTAAGCTATTATTTTTAGTGCTTACAAGTTATTGCAATTTTATAGAATTTGCATGAAGTAGACCTTATACATGAGACATAGAGGAGAGAAAAGTGTAGTGGCTTGTTTGAAGACAGTTACTGGAGGGAAAACAAAAAAGATATATGTATCTCACAGGTTTAGAGTGTTTCCAACCTTGGTTACACACCAAGCATTTGAAGTAATTTAGTAGGAAGATAATTTTAAGCTTGGAGAGGAAATTCCTAGTTGCTGCTTCACAGAAAGTGGTCAAGTAAGAGCTGAGATTTAAAACAAATTCAAAATCTGCAACTCTAGTACATGTATACCAGAGACGATGGAGTTGTAAGGCAAATAATCAAATGAATGTGGTATGAAAAGAAGGGGAAATCTTTTTAAAAAGCAAAGTTGACTAAAAATTGTAAACGTATTCATAACACGGGGAAAAAAAAAAGTTTACAGTCCCTCTGATTTAGGTGGCTTGGTGCATGGCTGGACAGCCAGCTTTGTAGGTGTTAATTAAAGATAACTGGGTTTCATTTAGGAGGGACCATCAGGGACTTGAATACATGTGTCTGGATGATAAGGAAGGCGGGGGCTGAAAATAAAGGTGACAGGCTCCTGATTTCTTAGATCACAATTAAAATTTAAGGGTTTAATTAGTCCATACAAGAAGAGTTTGTGGAAGTAGAAGAAAGGAGGATGAGGGAAGAACCCAAACCATACTCTATAAGTGTTCATTGCTGAAAAGCAAGGTATTTAATTTTGAGGAAGATAAACAAATGATTCTTTGTCTCCTAAGTTTTCCTCCATAATGTATCAGCATCCAATTCCACACAATGATAATTGATTTGTTTATCCTTTTGATATTAATTTTGTCAGTATCTTTTCCGGTCTCCGTAGCTATTTTAATTTTTTAATTTTTTTTTTTCAACGTTTATTTATTTTTGGGACAGAGAGAGACAGAGCATGAACGGGGGAGGGGCAGAGAGAGAGGGAGACACAGAATCGGAAACAGGCTCCAGGCTCTGAGCCATCAGCCCAGAGCCTGACGCGGGGCTCGAACTCACCGACCGTGAGATCGTGACCTGGCTGAAGTCGGACGCTTAACCGACTGCGCCACCCAGGCGCCCGTAGCTATTTTAAATAGTTTTGCACATTTCAAATAAAATGCATTTTCCAAATAATGTTTTTTGCTTTATTTTTATTTTGAACTAGCTCATGTTTTACTTTTTGATGCTGTGATTGAATTTTTCTTTTCTTTCCCCTTCTGTTTATGTTGAGACCTCCTAAAATACACACTGAAGTATATTTTGATGACAGGATTGGGCTTTTTAAATTGTGATTCTTAGAATTTTACATTATGATCCTCACTAAAATCTTATAATATCTACTTAGGGTCTGACACTAGGCTGGATGCTGGTACCTATACCTCAACTTGGAAGTCAGCAGAAAATAAGTCAAGAGAGTTCTAAACTATTTTAGACATACTGTTACACACAGTTTCCAAGCAAGTCAACAGATTATATTGAAATGGTGTAAACAATAACAATATGGGCTCTGGGGATGAAATAATGGTGAAACTCCTATCATCAAGGTACCCACAGTTTTGAAAGAAAGGACACAATATAATAACTACACTACTTTCCACTAAAGAATTTACTAGGGCCATGAAAACCCAAATTTAAGAGTGTCTAGATATCTAGTTGAGTCTTTTGTCTTAGGTTACATAGAGAAGCCCATTATCAAATATTATACATTATCAAGAAGACACAAAGTTTAGAAACCAATTTGACAATAAATTTCATATTAAAAATTTTTTTTTAAATGAATAAACTAGTTGACTTAAAAAAAAAAAGAAGACACAAAGTTTTAAATGCTCAGTTTTTTTCCTTGACGCGGAGAACTAAAGAGGTGATGGTATGGGGGTAGTTAGGGGTAGTGTACAAAAATTAGGAAAGATTTCCCAATTGAGATAAAATCTGTGCTAGTTTTTGGTAGATATTGAGTATGTTTGGGATTTATACAGTAAAAATATTCTAGATAGAAACAACCCTTGATTCCTGCTTGCAGGATTTACCACGATCCAGAGGGGGAGGTCTCCGGGACATTTGACTGGGAAATCTTAGGTTGACTACCGATCAGCTTTTGACTATGAAACGGTAGTGAGACACCGTAGGGAATGAAGTAGAGTCATATCTGAAGAGCTGTGTTTGACCAGCATAAAGCTCGTACTCCATCCTACAAGCCACCGAAGAGTTCGAAGTAGATTTGCATCTTATTAATTTCATTTTGTGGGAAGTAAGTGGGATATATTAGGAACGGGGATAAAAAAAAAAAAAGATTAAACTAGTACTTTGTGCAAATTAATCTCTTAAGACCAGGCAACTCAAATATGAGAAAATCACAATCTTGTATGATCAAGAGAAACTTGCTTCATTTTTATCAACCAGAACGAACTAGCATTAATGTATAATTTGAAGTAAAGAAAATTCCAGCTTTTGCATTCTAACTTTCACATCACAAGTAAATATTTAAACCTAGCAAGGCTTGTCATCATTTAAGCTTTTAACTGAGAGCAAAGTTATTTTTCTTTTTTTAAATTTTTTTTTAATGTTTATTTATTTTTGAGAGAGAGAGGCAGAGTGTGAGCGGGGGAGGGACAGAGAGAGAGAGCGAGACACAGAATCCGAAGCAGGCTCCAGGCACTGAGCTGTCAGCACAGAGCCGGATGTGCAGCTCAAACCTACAAACTGCGAGATCATGACCCCAGCCGAATTCAGATGCGCAACCTACTGAGCCACCCAGGTGCCCGCAAGGTTATTATTCTTAATCAAAATACATTTAAACCAGCCTCAGAAATCCAGTGCTTTACCTCATTTGGGCAAACTTTGGGTAAGTGCCCTAAATTGTTCTGGATTTCTAGGAAGGAAAAACAGCATACCTCACAATGTATTATCATTAAGTAGAAGAATTTACATGATATACAAAAAACCTAATACCAAGGGCCCTGGGGAGGTCACTATGGGCCCCGGTGCCACCTACTTGAAGCTGTTTTCTCTTCAAATGGGCAGTGGAATCACACTGTTTCTGACACCCTGGAATATTCTGTCAGTTCTCAGCTCCTAACCATCCCATCACTTTTATTTAGATCAATGAGAAATCTCACTTTGAAAGAAACTGAGTTCTGCTTAAAAATTTGATCCAAAAAGAGCTTTCTATGCAGTGGATTTAGGATTAGATGATTTACAGTTTTTAATTTTCAGCTACATTATCTACAAAAGATATAATTTCAATTGAAAAAATTTTAAATGATGCCAGAAAATGACTGTGTATACTTTCATTACTGAATCTGCATAATTTTGATTCTCCCAAAATATTCTTCAAAGAGTTACCAAGTTGACACTATCCTGATCATTTGTGAATTTTACTCTTTTGTGGGCAGTGGGGGGAAGTATTTTTCTACCACTGATTTATCCCTGTAATGGAAACTTATTTGTAGGTTAGTGGGAAGAATTATGTATTTTTTTTTGAGAGGTCACAAGTGAGTTAGGAGCAGAGAGACAGGGAGAGAGAGAGGGGGAGAGAGAGAGAGAGGGAGAGGAGAGAGAGAGGAGTAGGGCTCACTGGAATGGGGACTCATCTCACACAAAGCAGGACTTGAGCTCACCCAGTGGGGGGTTGGAACTCACAAATCATGAGATCTTGACATGCGTGGAAGTCAGATACTTAAGTGAATGAGCCACCCAGGTGCCCCAAGAAGAATTATGTCTTATTAAAAATGTAGAACTGTTTCCATATTTGATTGATTTAGGAAAAAGTAGTCCCTGGCTCTCCTTTTGATACAGAGGAAACATTAGACTTAGGAGTACTTATAACACTGATTTGACAATCTAGCACCATCTACCATTTTGTAAATTTACCTATTGCCAATATTTCACCACCTGAACATCAGTAATAATGACATTGTGCCTCAGTCTAACGTAATGCAACGCTCACATAACCAGACTTGCTCTTTTCTTTCTTCCCCAAACAGCAGGCAGAATCGTACAATTGTATAATTATGTGGGCCTAATTTATTATTTATAAGTTCAATAACAATTTCCCTGTGACATCCTGAGATTAAATACTAAATTATATAAAATTATTTCATACAATTTAGGCTTTAGTTATATTGATATTTATATAATTATAACATTTTATATATAATATAATCCATAACCACTTTTAACACACCTTGCCTTTGGTAGAATGGCATAGAAAAAGGAAAATATGGTAATATATATTACCATATACATCTGAACATGGCAAATACACGAAGCTTCTCAGTTCTCATTTCTGAGGCCAGTCACATGGTGGTATTTGGTATTTATAGCTTGTTTCTCCACAAACCATGCCAGGTCTCTCTTTGTTCTCACCCAGCCCTTCAACTTGTTTTGGTTATTTACCTGGACATACAGTCATTATTTTATTTATGAAAGATCTGTGCAATTAGTGTGCTCCATCCCTCTTGAGTTGTTATAGATTAATATTAACTTTTGCAATTGGACATGGGAATATTCAGAGGCACTCAAGATGATGATCTGATTTTAATTTTTTTTTTTATTTTTTTAAATTTTTTTTTCAACGTTTATTTATTTTTTTGGGACAGAGAGAGACAGAGCATGAACGGGGGAGGGGCAGAGAGAGAGGGAGACACAGAATCGGAAACGGGCTCCAGGCTCTGAGCCATCAGCCCAGAGCCTGACGCGGGGCTTGAACTCACGGACCGCGAGATCGTGACCTGGCTGAAGTCGGACGCTTAACCGACTGCGCCACCCAGACGCCCCTGATTTTAATATTTTTTAATGTTTATAAATTTTTGAAAGAGAGACAGAGGTGAGTGGGAGAGAGGCAGACAGAGGGAGACACAGTATCCAAAGTAGGCTCCAGGTTCTGAGCTGTCAGCACAGAGCCTGACAAGGGGCTTGAACTCACAAACCATGAGATCATGACCTGAGCCACAACCGGAGGCCCAACTGACTGAGCCACCCAGGTGCCCCGATTATCTGATTTTAGATATATTCTCCCTTGCCTTCGCTGTATATTAGTACTCTGTTTTCTCTAGATAAACTGGATTATTCAACCCATTCAGTAAGACTCTCTCTGCCTAGACGTTCATTGGCACAAGGAGACCAGAGTTGAATGACGACTATGTCAACTTCCAACTCAGTGTAAGGTCATGGTATCTCTCGATGCTTCCTTGGGTTACTGAGACATCTAAGCCAGCAAAGCCAAAGTTGCTGACATGAAAAGCCAAAACTGTATAAGTACACAAGGAGAAATAGCAAGAAAAACCACTCACTTGGAGTGTTTAGTTCCCAGACACGTGTATTCTATCCATATAGTGATCATCTGTTCAGAGTATATATTGCAACACACAGGGAATCACCTTGGTCCCACAAGGTGTTGTTACAGAGCGGGGGCATTAATTGGATTTCGAATAAGGCCTTCCGACTTCTATCAGAGCAGACACTTCAGGGTGATGGAATACATAATAAGATCAGTGAATCCCATAGGTCCAAGATCATTCATTCCTCACGGTTTTTGCTGTGAAAATAGTTCCTACTTGGAAGCAATGTTGTGTGGAATATCATAAAAGTGACTAATATATTTTACATGTTCACAGGTGGTGCTGGCAGAAGCAAATTAATATAAAGAGTAAGCGTTTGTTCCAGTGAAGAAGAAAATCACTGCTGCTGCCTGAAGAGATCCATTATAGTTAACATGTCACCAGGTGCTTGGCTATTCCTCCGGGAATAGCGCCACTTGGAAAGCACAACATCTGTTACCACTGTTGTCAAGAGGGGAGCTCAGCAGGTGGCAGGGCCAGATCTGTCGTGGTTAAACCCCTTTGCTTGAGCCTGTGCATGACTACCAACCCACAGCCGGAGGAACTTCTTTCTTAGTCCGTGGAACTTCACCAGGTACTGGGCAAAGCTGACTGGTGTTCATACACCAAATTGATCTGCTTATTTAGATTGTTCTTTACAGTAGTGGTCCTTTGTGGGCATTCTTAGGGCACTCAAAGGTATGCACACCCTGTGCTCCCTGTCCTGAGGTAGAGTGCAGGACTTTATTACTCTTGCTTCATAATTCCTGAATCCCTTTCCAGACTAGCTCTTTTCATTAGAATGGGTTTAGTCTTCAGGGGCCTCTCATTCTTGCATATAAAATTTTAAATAATTTTATTAATTTCCTCGTGCAAATACAGGATTTTTAACCCTTTATTAAGAACTGGAATAGCAGGGGCGCTGAGTGCCTCAGCTGGTTAAGCATCTGACTTCAGCTCAGGTCATGATCTCATCTGTGGGTTTGAGTCCCAAGTTCTGCTATGGGCTGACATCTCAGAGCCTGGAGCCTGCTTGGGATTCTGTGTCTCCCTTTCTCTCTCTGCCTCCTGCCCCACTCATGCTCTGTCTCTCTCTCTCTCTCTTTCTAAAATAAATAAACATTAAAAATTGTTTTTAAAAAAAGGATTGCAATAGCAAACTTTTATTGTTAGCCATTTATATTTAGCTTCAGATATCGATATGCTTACTACAATTGTAGTAAAGTAACCAGGTTTCTTAGCTCAGAGTTCCTACCCGATGTCTTATTTCCTCACAGCCAATTCACCTTTGGAGTCACTGCTTTTTAAGTAAGTCCTTTTCAAATTTTACAACTTTGTATGTGTGATTTATTTCTTATTGGGTCCATGACAAACACATGAAATTAACATATATAGTTTTTCCCTTTGGTGAGGTTAAAAATTCATTTAATCTATTTATTTATTTATTTATTTAATAAAATATAAAATTAATACAATATATATATTTAAATATAATTATGTATATATTTATTTATAAAATCTATTTATTTAGTTTAATTATTTACCCTTGTATCCTTGGCATAAATATAATTTTGATGTATCACCTCTTCCATACACTAATAGATTTGATTGCCAATATTTTGTTTAGGATTTAGTATCTATACTTTTGTATCTATTATATGACTATAATAGCCCTGAAATTATCCTTTTATTTAACAGTACAATCCCCTGATATTACTGTTATGATTAGGCTGAGCCCATAGAATGAAATATTTCTTCTTTATCTACTGTCAAAAGAGTAGAAAATAGAATGATTACTTTCTTCAACTTTTATAGAACTTGCCTGTAAAATTTGGGGGGCTTCTAAAATTGGAAAAAATTGATATTTAATCACCGTTTTTATTTATTTGATAGTTATAATACTGTTGAATTTTAATTTTTTTCTGAAGTCAGTTCTCATATGTGTGTATATGTATATGTATATGTGTCTATATATGTTGTATATATTTTTAACAACTTGTTTATCTATTCATACTATTGTTTTAATATTATATTCTCTATTTTACCTCAATTTGTGTTTTCATTTTCATTCATACAGTGCTTATTTGCATATTCTCTCTTAAGTCTTTCTACGTCTCTCCAAATATTATCTCTATTGTTAATATCTTCCAATAGTTAATGTTTGGTTTTCCTGATATCCTCCATTGATACATATTTTTTTTAAATTTCACTAACGTTTGCTCTCAAGTTATCTTTTCCTAATTTATATAGGATTTCCCTGTTTTATCTTTTCTAATCTGAAAAGAGGAGCACTTTTTACTTGTGAGCATCTATTTTTTAATATACTAATTTGAGGCTAGAAATTGCTCTTGAAATAATGATTTTACTGTATCCCATGCATTTTATATGCAATATTTTCATTGTAATTCAGTTCTTTTTAGAATACAGTTTAAATTTTATTTTATATAAATGGGTATTTAAAATTTATACTTTATTTTTCAACATTCCATGTTTATTTAAAAGTATGCATTCTCAATTTGATGAGTGGAGATTTCTAGACAATTTCTGTGAGTTAATCATTTTAACTCTTTCATACAGCATTTATTCCTCTTGATTCCTATATTTTTGATCATCAATAATCAAGACACTGTGTGAAATATGCATAAGTTATAAATTTTACCATGTAGGTCTATCAATAAAATTATTTAAATTTGCTATAATTTCTAATAATTATCCATATATTTTATCATCTTTTATACCTTAAAATCTGTCTTTTATTTCTTAACTATTTACCTACTCCATAAATAGCACTTTTGCTCTAGTGGAACATTTACTTTTTAGTCAGAATCAAGGGTAAGGAGCTGATCATATAAACTAAATCAAGAATAGCTAGCACCCGATAGGGGAGTTAAGATGGCAGAGCAGCATGGACACCCTGAGCTTGCCTCAACCCTGAAATGCAGCTAGATCAGCACTAAACTGCTTTGAACACCTAGGGAATTGATCTGAGGATTAACACAACAATATGTGTAACTTTAGCCACAAAATTTGGCACATATGTGGTGAGGAGAGGTGAACTAGGGGAGAGAAAAGCCAGGGAGTGTAGGGAGCCATTTTTGCGAAGAAACAACAGAGAGAGATAGAGAAAGAGGGAGAGTGTGGCACATTGAGATCATGCAAGAAAGCACTCCTCCCAAAAGTAGCTGGAGAGAAAGAGAAAGAGTGAAAACACTCACAGGGAACTGAACAAGAAGTCTGTTCCCCAAAACCATTGACAGGGAGAAAGGAGAGGGTTTTGGTACCACTAGGACTCTATAAATAGGGGAGCACAGTCTGAAGTTCTGATGCCCAGTGCCTTGAGGTGCTCTGGTGAGGAAGCAGGGAGAATCCCCAGGAGCAGGTAGTGGGGTCTAGGGGGTCTGTGTGCCACATGGGGAGAAGTGGTTCCCCTGTTTGGTGTGCATTCGCAGTAGACCTATCCACAGAAACTTGGCAGGCCAGAAAGGAATGGCAGGGTATATTCAATGCACTTAATCAGAAAAACATGCAGCCATAAATTCTTTATCCAGCAAGGGTCTCATTCAAAATAGGAGAGAGAATTATGTTCCCAGACAAACAAAAGCAAAAGGAGTCTGTGACTACTAAACCAGACCTGCAAGGAATTTTAAAGGGGGCTCTTTGAGTGGAGAATGACAAAACAAAACCAAGAAGACCAAAGGCAAAAAAGACTAAAAAAAGAACAGAGAACATCAGCAGAAACACCAATGCTACAGGCAATGCAATGGCACTAAATTCTTATCTTTCTGTACTCACTCTAAGTGAAATGGATTGACCACTCCAATCAAAAGATGTAGGATATCAGGATGGATAAGAAAAGAAGACTCACCTATATGCTGCTTACAATAGACTCATTTTAGGCACAAAGACACCTGCAGATTGAAAGTAAGGGGATGGGGAACCATTTATCATTCTAATGGTCATCAAAAGAAAGCTGGAGTAGGCATACTTGTATCAGATAAAATAGATTTTAAAATAAAGACTGTAATAAGACATAAAGAAGGGCATCATATCATAATTAAGGGGTCTATCCACCAAGATGATCTAACAATTATAAATATTTATGCTCCCAATGTCAAAGAACCAAAATCTATATATCAATTAATCACAAACATAAGGAAACTCATTGATAATAATACCATAAAAATAGGGGACTTCAACACCCCACTTAAGCAACGGACAGGTCATCTAAACAGAAAATCAACAAAGAAACAATGCCTTAGAATGACACACTGGACCAGATGGACTTAACAGATATATACCTAGAAATAAACTTAACAAAGAGATGAAAGATCTATACACTGAAAACTATAAAAAGCTTGTGAAATAAATTGAAGAAGACACAAAGAAATGGAAAAACATTCCATTCTCATAGATTGGAAGAACAAATATCATCAAAATGTCAATATTACCCAAAGCAATCTACATATTCAATGCAATCCCTATCAAAAAACAAAAACAAAAAACACCAGCATTCTTCACAGAGCTAGAACAAAAAATTCTAACATTTGTATGGAACCAGGAAAGACCCAAAATAGACAAAGTAATGTTGAAAAAGAAAACCAATTCTGGATTGGTCCATCACAAGTCCATCACAAGTCCCTCACAATTCTGGACTTCAAGTTGTATTATAAAGCTGTAATCATCAAGACAGTATAGTACTGGCCCAAAAAACAAACACATAGATCAATGGAATAGAAGAGAACGCAGAAATGGACCCACAAATATATGGCCAATTTATCTTTGACAAAGCAGGAAAGGATATTCAATGGAAAGAAGATAGTCTTTTCAGCCAATGGTGTTGGGAAAACTGGACAGCAACATGCAGAAGAAAGAACCTGGACCACTTTCTTACACCAGACACAAAAATAAACTCAAAATGGATGCAAGAACTAAATGTAAGGCAGGAATCCATCAAAATCCTAGAGGAGAAAACAGGCAACTACCTCTTTCTTACTTGACATGTCTCTGGAAGCAAAGAAAACAAAGGCAAAAATGAACTATTGGGACCTCATCAAGATAAAAAGCTTCTGCACAGCAAAGAAAACAATCAGCCAAACTAAAAGGCACCCAACAGAATGGGAGAAGATATTTGCAAATGACATATCAACTAAAGGGTTAGTATCCAAAATCTATAAAGAACTTATCAAACTCAACACCCAAAAAACAAATAATTCAGTGAAGAAATGGGCAAAAGACATGAATATGCACTTTTCCAAAGAAGACATCCAGATGGCCAACTGACATAAAAAAATGCTCCACCTCACTCATCATCAGGGAAATACAAATCAAAGCCACAATGAGATACCACCTCACACTTGTCAGAATGGCTAAAACTAACAACTCAGGCAACAACAGATGTTGATGAAGGTGCAGAGAAAGAGGATCTGTTTTGCACTGTTGGTGGGAATGCAACCTCTCTGGAAAACAGTATGGAGTTGCCTCAAAAAATTAAAAATAGAATACCCAAAATCCAACAATTGCACTAATAGGTATTTATCAAAAAGATACAAAAGTGCTAATTTGAAGGGGCACATGCACCTCAATGTCTATGTCAATGCTATCAACAGCCAAAGTATGGAAAAAGCCCAAATATCCATCAATTGATGAATCGATAAAGATGTGGTGTATCTATCTATGTATCTATCTATCTATCTATCTATCTATCTATTTATCATCTATCGTCTATACATGCACACACACACACACACACACACACACTCGAATATTACTCAGCCATCAAAAAGAATGAAATCTTGCCATTTGGAACAAAATGGATGGAACTAGAGTGTATTATGCTAAGTGAAATTAGTCAGTCAGAGAAAGACAAATATCAGATGATTTCACTAATATGTGGAAATTGAGAAACAAAACAGATGAATATAGGGGAAGGGAAGCAAATATAAGATAAAAACAGAGAAGGAGACAAACCATAAGAGACTCTTAAATACAGAGAACAAACTGAGGGTTTTTGGTGGTGTTGGGTGGAGTGATGACCTAAATGGACGATGGGCATTAAGCAGGGCACTTGTTGGGATGAACACTGGGTGATATATGTAAGTGATGGATCATTAAGTTTCATTCCTGAAATCATTATTACACTATATGTTAACTAACTTGGATTTAAATTAAAAAAAAAATACCATGTGATAATCTCAATAGATGCAGAAAATGCACTTGACAAATAAACACCTTTTCATATAAAAGCCCGCAACAATTAAGTATAGAAAAAATGTAGCTTAACATAACAGAGTATATGTGACATGTTCACAGCTAACATTGTAATGGATGATGAAAGCTGTAAAAGTTCTTCCTCTAAAATCAGGAACAAGACAAGGGTGCCTATTCTCAGCACTCCTATTCAACATAGTACTGGGAGTCCTACTCAGAGCAATTAGGCAAGAAAAGGAAATAAAATTCATCCAAAGTGAAAAGGAATAATTGTTGCTTTTTGTCAATGATGTCTGATCTTATATGCAGAAAACCCTAACGAACCCACCAAAATACTGTTAGAACTAATAAGTTGATTCAGTAAAGCTGCAGGATACAAAATCAATATACAAAATTCAACTGTATTTCTATACACTAACAATTAAATATCTGAAAAGAAATTCAGAAAACAATCCATTTAGGAAACATCAAAAAGAATACAATACTTAGAATTAAATTAAGCCAAAGGAGGTAAAAAAAAATTGTACAATAAAACTATAAGACATTGAAGAAAGAAATTGAAGACAAATAAATGGAAAGATATTCCATGTTCATAGAACAGATAAATTAATATTGCAAAAGTGTCCATATTACTCAAATGGATCTATAGATTCAAAGCATTTCCTCAAAAATATCAATGGCAGTTTTCAGAGAAATAGAAAAAAAGCACTTCTAAAATTTGAATAGAACCGGGGCGCCTGGGTGGCGCAGTCGGTTAGGCGTCCGACTTCAGCCAGGTCACGATCTCGCGGTCCGTGAGTTCGAGCCCCGCGTCAGGCTCTGGGCTGATGGCTCAGAGCCTGGAGCCTGTTTCTGATTCTGTGTCTCCCTCTCTCTCTGCCCCTCCCCCGTTCATGCTCTGTCTCTCTCTGTCCCAAAAATGAATAAACGTTGAAAAAAAAATTTTTTTAAATTTGAATAGAACCACAAAAAATTTTGAAGAGTCAAAACAATCTTAACAAAGAAGAATAAAGCTGAAGGCACCACTCTTCTGGAATTGTAATCTATATGTAAAAGCTATAATAATCTAAACAGTACAGCACTGACATAGAAACTGACATAGTGATAAACATATAGATAAAAGAATATAATAGAGAGCCCAGAAATAAACCCACACTCATATGGTCAACTAATCTTTGGCAAGGGCACCAAGAATGCATAATGAAAAAAAGAATAGTCCCTTTATTAAATGGTGTTGGGAAAATTGAATATCTATACACCAAAGAATGAAACTCAGCCCCTATTTTATGCCATTCACAAAAATGAACTCAAAATGCATTAAAGACTTAAATGTAGGCTCTGAGACTGTGAAACCCCTAGAAAAGAAAACATAGGAAAAATTCTCCTTGACGTGGATCTTGCCATTAAATTTTTGAATATGGCACCAAAAGCAGGTTAGAGCCATCCTAAAATTTTTGTGATTTCATTAATCATAAATACTGCTTCAAAATTCTCAAATAAAGACTTATTTCCAACTCTCAAAAACAAACAAACGAACAACCACAGCCACAAGAACAACAAAGAGTAGCACTGATCAAGCCTGGATTGTACCTTTAGTTTTCGTTCAACTGTGTTTTTTCATGTCTCAAGGCATCACTGGTTCTACCAATTAGTAGAATAGTGGACGAGGGGATTAAAAAAAAAGTTTCTATATTTCTAATAAAAGGCTCATTTTTCTGCAGCCATGGTAACAGTTGACCACCAGTTTGAAATCATCTAATTGATTAATGGCAGCATCTCAACCCTACAGTTTCCTACCAGTACACAGTTCACTTATCACAGCCTCCCATCCAGTGACAGACACGTACTTCTGAAAGTCAGCGGATGGGCAAAGCCTCACGTCCCTGTCCAAGCTTCTGAAATTCAGCCATTCTGCAACAGTCACAATCTGGTCACCTTTCCACAGCTAAGAGGCAACGAACCCATAAAATATATCATCCTCAAAAAACCTCAAATCCCCAAACTCCTGCTTCCCCACATCCCTGCTTTGCTGTGTCTAATGTTCATAACACATACTTGCTTACGTAGAACATAAATTAGGCTTTTGTTCCATGTGGCTCTTGCTACAGCACTTGTCATCTCTTCTCCATTATTTCTAAGCACTATGAGAATACAAAGATCTCCTGCAGGTCAGTCACCAATCCTCCATGCTGCCACGCACCGCAAAGACCTTCGTGGGGGTTTAGTGGACGGGAATATCTCTGCAGATGAGACTTTCTCAGAAGCACAGAAGAATAACCAGTACAGCTATGAAAAGCTCCCTGTTTTCTTGTTACTTCACTCACAGAAGCCTGTGCGCGACACATCCAGTCATCTGTCCTCCTATGTACGGACTTGGCTGTCTGGCTATGGGGAAGGAAGCAAACCATAGTCTCTGCTTCCTAAAAGGGACTCTTGTTTGTATGACGTTTAATTCTGTTACATTTCTTTGCATGCTTAGACACAAAATGGCTTATCCATTCTGTCTAGTAACAACTGTAGGGACAGCGGTCTGGGTCCTAACTGTAAGAGGTATGTTTTAACTGGTGAGGTTAGGACACTTAATTTTTCAAAAATTATTGCTAGTTTGGACCGCGTTGTCACAACTGAATCTATTATTTCATTTTTACCTACTTTCTATTATATTTTCAAACGGCATATTTACTTCCTAATGAAATAATTTTAGCATGTCCTCGGGTGTGTTGTCTCCTTCACCACCATTCTAACACTATCTAGACTTCACATGCATACTAAATGGACTTTCTGTTTGACTCATTGTGTCCATATTCCTCCTGTTTTAATTTCCTCTTGGGCTTCTTTCAAAATTCACAAGCCATTTACCAAAGTCTTGTCGTCTTTGTATGATATACCCCTTACACCACGTTCTGACATTGGTGGCCATTTTTCTTAAGTGTGTCATCCACAACAGTTTCCAATGTGATTATGTTTGTGGCAGATTTCTAGAGACTTCGATGTTAGAGAGTATTTTTAACATGCTCTTGTATTTGAATGACGGTTTGGTTAAACATTCAATTCTAGAGCCTAAGAGTTATGTTTGTTTCCTTAAAGCTTTCTGACGGATTTTCTACTCATCTCTAACATGGAATTTGCTTCTTCCTCAGTACTGAGACCAGGGTGCCTTTACATGTAGAAAGAGCTGGACCAGAATGCTTTGGAGGAATTCTATAACAATGGAAAAATAAATTGGCAGTCTATACATTTTAGTTGTGTTTTTTTAAGAATTTTTTTATGATTAGTATGAAGTAGCTAATCTGTTAAGCTTTTAGTGCAGGAACACATTCTCTAGAATGCAGATTTTGCATGAAATGCACACATTTGTGATTCAGAAACGCCCTCATGAAAGCCCAATTCTGTACTTATTTGTGTTGAATTTGGTGGCACTTGATCCAATGAACTACCTCCAACATTACTTCTCTTTATTTTTATTAGCCCTAAGATATCAATTCTTATTAGCCAAAGCATATTTTCAAACAAGTAACAGAGATTAAATGGGGATAGAAAAACAAAACAAAACAAAAACAAACAAAAATAAAACCCTCTATCATTCTAATAAAACAGAGGAAAGGAAGGGAAAATTGAAACGTCAAAAAGCAAGATATAAAAAGATCACACAAATATGGCAGAGATAAGATAAAATTAAATATATTCATATTTTATATATATAATATATATTATTTTTATTTTTTAATTTGAGAGAGAGAGAGAGAAAACAATTGTAATCAGGGGACAGGGGCAGAGGAAGAGAGAGAGAGAGAGAGAGTGAGGGAGAGAGAGAGACAGAGAGAGAATCTTAAGCAGGCTCCATGCTCAGCACAGAAGCCAACACCGGGTTCAATCCTCTGACCCTGGGATCATGACTTGAAATCAAGAGTTGCACACTCAGCTGACTGAGCCACTCAGGTGTCCCCTTATATATATATATTCTTGAACATACAAAACTCTCAATAAAAATTAGCAATTATTATCTATTGATCATATTCATCAACGTCGAAACAGGGAATCAAAACCAAGGTGTACGTTGGACAGAGATAGTTTAACACGGGAGAAAGGATACCTGTGTCAGGAGACCATGATGGCAGCTGTGGGGGTGAGGAAGAGCCCCCAAAGAAGGAACATACTTGGAAACAGGCTCCTTGCCAGAGTTCGGACTCAGCCGTCCCTGGAAAAGCAGTGGTGGCTCTCTGAATGTAACCTCCTGAGTTTCCCAGCCCAGAGTTGGTCCAGAACCGGCGGGCAGTTCCCTGGTGCAGGCTAGCCAACGCTAGTGAGTGGGCATGCAGGGAGAGTCTGAAAGCCCGCAGCTCTGTCTAGCCAGTGGCCCGGGGCCTGGATACACAGTATCTGCGTGGGAAAGTGCTGGAGTGCAGGCTGGGTGAGGCTGGCAGGCGGTGTGAAGAGGGACTTTGGGTATTGGGAGCCTGAGGGCTGCATGGTGTCTGTGTCAGAGGTTTGCAGCCAGGGGGAATCCAGAGAAACAAAGCTTTATTTCCCCCATGGTGCGAATTATGTAAGGCGCCTATGATCCTACTTCCCTGGTCATAATCCTTCTTGGAATCTTTCCATAGCGGGACTACAACACTTCCTCACACCTCTTTTTCTATGGAAAGCTACTGTTTACAACACAACACTCTGTATTGTTAGAGATCACGGACTTTGCTGACTCCTTTCATAGTACAGCTTAATGGCGGAAACTCACTTTTCAATTCTGTTGTCAAAAGCAACCTGACTGTTATAAATGTGCCACAAAAATCTATCACATTTCCTCCTGAATGAGAAAGCTTTTGACATAAGATGTTCTGTGCTAACACTGCCCTCTTCCCTGAGAGCACCTTGAGAATGTGAGGGGTTACAGGTGTCATTACAGCTACACGAACAAGTGGATGAAATGTGCTCCTCCTGTCTTCTTCAAACACGAGAAGCGATGCTACACTCCAGAAGGGAGGGAGGAAATACCTAAAGCACCTCCATATTGTGGTTATGACTTCTGCATTCTTGAAATCATTAGTAGTAATAGTACCAGAAGATTTTTCTGGAATCAGCTAGGTAAGACAGATTTTGAGCAAATGAAACAGTATGACTCTTAAAAGATGAACCAAAAACTTCCACATATACATTAGTCAGAACTTGAAAGGAAAATCTTAAAGAGGAGATGCAGAGGATTTAAAACTCTGAGTTAATTTTGCTTCAAATGTATGACATTGGATGAGTCACTGTACTACGCTGAGCACTCATTTTCTCGTCCCTAACTGGGTTTGATGATTTCTACAGCCTGCAAAATATAAATTTCAATAACCCTATGAAACATTTTATGTAAATAATAGCAGGAAGGAGAAGTCAGTTAGGAAATGTAAGAAACAAAGATTCACTACCATCAGTATATGAGTTCAATACCTTTTATGTTCATGGACACATTTATCAAGATTCAGGGATAAATACATAGACTCTTTTAACTATGCTAAACCAATTAATTAAACAGAAACTAAGTTAAGCTGAATTGCTGACAGTGAAGTTAAGAAAAGAAGAGAGAAAAACTTAACATTGAAGTCATTCAGTGACTTCAAGGTCAACTGCCTGTCACTTTTTGGCCATGACGTAAATGCTGACTGTCATCTCTGAGAGTCATTCTGAACTTTGCTGAAGAATATGTTGAACTGCTGAATGCATTTGAATTTTAGTAATAACATTTTTTAACCACTACAATGTTTGAGTTTATGAAGTATACTTACAATTTATTTTTGTGTTTTGTTTACTATTTGCACATTCTGGTCTTTATGGCTTCTTTTTCCTTTTTACAAAACCGGTTAGTGAATATTATGCTTATTTAACAAGGAGATAAAATGAGGTTAGGAACTCAGGCCTTGAGGTGAGATCGCCAGGGTGTGAATTCAGACTGCAATAAAATTTAAGGTAAGAAGCGAGTTACTTAATTTTAAGTCCCAGAATGTTCATCTGAAAAATGGGTGTAATAATAGAATCTATGTCATAAATCTATCTAGGGATTTAGAGATTGGATTGGAATGCTGTTTGAAATAGTGATAAATATTTGTTCACATTACTTTTTTATTATTTTTTTTTAAAATTTACATCCAAATTAGTTAGCATATAGTGCAACAATGATTTCAGGAGTAGATTCCTTAGTGCCTCTTACCCATTTAGCCCATCCTGCCTCCCACAACACTTCCCATAACCCTCAGTTTGTTCTCCATGTTTATGAGTCTCTTCTGTTTTGTCCCCCTCCCTGTTTTTATAATATTTTTGCTTCCCTTCCCTTATGTTCATCTGTTTTTTCTCTTAAAGTCCTCATAAGTACCTCTGTATTTATCTGTTTAGCAAAAGTTTCCCAGGCACCCCACCATGCTACAAGAACACTGTCTGCTTTGTAGTGGAAAAGTAGCCCACTGGAAATCCAAATGAGAAGAACTAGGGTAGAAGCTTACCTGATGCTCTTGAAGGCATTCTTCTCCAGCTGGATGAATCCACAGTAGAGTAAGGAACAAAGATTGCTTAGTGGGTATGATTAGCTATGTGATTTGGACAATGACTTGAGACTCAGATTTTTATAATTTATTGGAATAGTACTTGAATCCATTAGCATTATAGAGATTAAAGGAAATTGTGCATTTGCTAGCATTTTGAAAATGTGCAGGGCTACAAGGTGTGTTGGTGATGACCTTACAGTTATAGAGAAAAGAAAATAAATATTGGAGTGACCTCATAGATTTTCTCTTAGATATTTATAAACTGTTGTTTTTACACAACTGAGCTTGTAATTCAGTGATACCATATACCCAAATCATTCAAGCATTAGGAAGAGGGTGATAGAGCAGTCTCATTGGCTGAAGTACATGTCAGGTGGATTTATTTATTACCAATACTTAAATCAATCTTCAAGTGATTTAGATTAGCAATCAATGATTTGTCTTATTACTCTGTTAATTTCCTTTTTTTTAAATCTTTATAGCAGCACTTTCAACAATAGCCAAATTATGGAAAGAGCCTAAATGTCCATCAACTGATGAATGGATAAAGAAGTTGTGGTTTATATATACAATGGAATACTACTTGGCAATGAAAAAGAATGAAATATGGCCTTTTGTAGCAACGTGGATGGAACTGGGGAGTGTTATGCTAAGTGAAATAAGTCATACGAGAAAGACAGATATCATATGTTTTCAGTCTTATGTGGATCATGAGAACTTAAGACCATGGGGGAGGGGAAGGTAAAAAAAGAGAGGGAGGGAGCCAAATCATAAGAGACTCTTAAAAACCGAGAATAAACTGAGGATTGATGGAGGGTGGGAGAGAGGGAAGTGTGGGTGATGGGTATTGAGGAGGGCACCTGTTGGGATGAGCACGGTTTTGTATGGAAACCAATTTGATAATAAATTTCATATTTAAAAAAAGATCTTATGGGGCGCCTGGGTGGCGCAGTCGGTTAAGCGTCCGACTTCAGCCAGGTCACGATCTCGCGGTCCGTGAGTTCGAGCCCCGCGTCGGGCTCTGGGCTGATGGCTCAGAGCCTGGAGCCTGCTTCCGATTCTGTGTCTCCCTCTCTCTCTGCCCCTCCCCCGTTCATGCTCTGTCTCTCTCTGTCTCAAAAATGAATAAAACATTAAAAAAAAAATTAAAAAAAAAAAAAAAAAAAGATCTTAGTAAATAACTAAATCTTGATCTGAATCTATAACAACCTGGTTTCTTAACATGTTTATTTGTTATCATGAAATTAAAGTCTTATATGGCCAGAGAAACTGTTTAGTTTTTGATTTTGTTTTTCTCTCCTTTTGGTTTGGTTCACGTATGTATCTCTACAGCCAATTTAGGTGTTAAATGTTATAGGCATCCAGTAGCTATTTCTGGAAGGAAGGAAGGAAGGAAGGAAGGAAGGAAGGAAGGAAGGAAGGAAAGAGAGAAAGAAAGAAAGAAAGAAAGAAAGAAAGAAAGAAAGAAGAAAGAAAGAAAAAGAGAAAGACAGAGATAGACATTTTAAAATAATGTAATATCTCTGGAGATGGAGGGAGGGAAACAGATGATAATGACAAGACAAAAAAAGTGGTAATAGTGTAATGCTAGATGTAGAAATAAAACACAAACACATAAACCTCTAAACACAAACCTGTAAAACAAATATATAGTGGTTCTATTCTGATGAACATGTAAGTGCTTATATGCTTACGTATGTACATAGGGATAGAACAAATTGGAGTTTAATACAACAAACATCAGGATTAATTTTGTAATTTATTTTGCAGGAGTGATTACATTATATATAGATATTTATTATTAATGTATATTAAATTACATATATCTTTACTTTTGTAGCTATTCTAAATTTTCTACAATTAGGAAATCTTATGTTTATAAATAAAAATTGGAAGCAATGTAAATTTGTAGTAGTATAAAGAAAGTTCTACTTTAAAGTTCATCTGTGTACTCTGATTTCATCTGATGGAGGTAATGATCATCACAGTTTCTACTGTTCATATTAATACACAGAATATGAACATATTTTTAAATATTAGAAGTAATATCATTGGCGATCAGGAGCTGTTTGTTTTTGTTTGCATATTTGTTTTTATTTTATTTATCTTAGTGAGGCAGCATAGCACAAATTTTAACAGCACAGATTCCAGAGCCAGATTTCTTGGATTTGTAAACCAGTTCTGTCATTTCCTAGTAATGCTCCTGGGCACTTAGTTAACCTCTCCAGGCTTGCATTTCCTTTACCGCCCTCCGGGGGCCGTTTGGACCGCGTGTGAGTTAGTAGATGTAAAGTACGGAGACGTGCACCTGTCCCATAAAGAGTACTAAGCCAGGGATGCCAGACTGACAAAATAATTTTTTTACACACGACTGAATATGCCCAACTCTCCAAAAAGTGTATCTCTGTTTCCCCATTTCTATTTCCAATTTAAATATGTCTCAAATCAAAAGGGTAGGGTCAACTGCCCACAGTGTATAATCAGACTGCAAGCTTCTCTGAGAAATACGACATGTCCGACTAGAACTTGCTCTATGTCAAAGTTATTGTAGTTCTCTGGGTTCAGCTAACAAATGCTAAACTTCTACAGCATATTTAAATCATGTAAAACTCTGGATAAAGATATTTGTTGTAATTTTTTTGAATAGATGTTTTCTTACATAGTCTTCAAACTGAAGTCCACATGCCACACTTTGATAGTTACATGTGTTGTATGTTTCTGGTGTTACTTTCAGAAATACCCACTGCCCCCAGCGGGGGGGGGGGGGGGGAGGGGGGTGTCCTTTCATATGAATTTGACATTTTGTTGGTGTTTCATTTTTCTTCAGTTGGACGAATATATTTTTCATCTCTGTCCTATTGCACGTTGTCCACAATAGCATGATAATTTGTAGTTTTAATTTTACCAGGTATCACAGTTACTTGTTTATAAGGTTTTCTCCTCCACTAGTTTCTCTGCTACTATACAGCCTGCCTCATTTTCATTTTCTTCTAGCACAGAAATGAGAACTTTGTTCTACACATAGTGTCGGTGTTCCATTTGTGTTGTTGGATAGCTGACTGACTAAATAAACATGAAATCATAAATACTGACTCTCAATCTAAGAATTATAGTTGATTGTACTGATGTTTCAAAATATATCAATTGCTCAACTTCCTAGAGCATCTGCACTTATGACCCTTAGCATATCTGGCAGTACTGAGTAAACAAGACGATGCAAACCGAGATAATGGGACAGCTTAGAGGGAAGATAAAGAAATGGAATGTTCAGCAACTGTAAGGAAAGTATTTGTGACATTCACGTTACTAAAGTAAACTGTCCTGTGTGTATGAATGTGGACTGTGGCAAACACCATCCGGTAATTACACCCAGTTGCTGATTTAAAACTGGCACTACAAAAGTAATTTATTATAAATAATTAAAAGACTTTCCCCATCATAGCTCTTTCCATCATAATGAGCCAATTATTCTTTGCTATCTAAATTTACTGAACCTCAAGGACAAGCAGAGAGGCCAGTTAAAATTATAGTCACAATGAAGCTAGCATGCTGTTTTCCCTCTGTAATTTTTCACAGTATATTTTGTAAATTAAAGATTTTATACAGCTGTAATAATATTAATGGCTGACAATTACATTTTATATGGTTAATAAAAAGCCATGTATAAAACATATAGTGAGACACTAGCTTGTAGCAGTTAAGATGTGGCCTCTAAAGTAATTCCGTATAGTTTTAGAACTTAGTTGTGCAACTTTAAGCTCGGTAACTTGAAAAGTAACACATAAGTTTTGTGCTCTAGTTTTCTCATCTACAAAATGGGAAAATAGCTTTTGCTGCCTGATGGGACTTGTGAGAGGACTAAAAGCTATAATATTCAGAGTTTTTCCTATAATATCTGACATTAAAAAGCATTGAATATATAGCAATAATAATGACGATGATGATTATTGTATAAACTCATCTACTCAAGAGAAAATAAAACACAGGGATATTCAATTTCAAGATGATAATATGGAATAATACATATATTTCTCCATTTCCAATAGATCATAATATAAAACAAAGAAAAACATAAATAACAAAGAAAGATAATTGCAAGAAACCAGAAACTCAGAAATGTTCAAAAGTATCAAAAACAAAGTAATCAGATTATAGATAAAAGCCGTAATTGTTGATCATTTGGCAAAGAAAAAAAAATACATCTTAGAATTAAGGACCATTTTAAGAAACCAAAAGAAAATCCCCTGAACCCAGAGTTTAAGGAGCTGGTAGCATGGGTCATCTGGTATTATCCAAGTTATCTCCATACTTTCATCAGTAGTCAAGTGCAACAATGTTTCTTTAAAGGGTTAGATAGATTTGAATTAACTTTTGAAGAACAAAAGAAACATATTGGATTCATAAATTTCTATGCATGGTTTTTAATTGAGAATATTATTAACAAAATTATAGATTCAGCTGCAGGTTGAAGAAACTATGCAGAGAAATCCCATGTATACTTTGTCCAGTTTTTTCCAATGGTAACATGCTCAAACTATCACAACCAGGTTATTGGCATTGGTACAATCCTCTGACCTTATTCACGTCTCCCAGTTTAGTTGTGCAAATGTGTGTGTTTTGTGTGTATTTTTAATTCTATACAATTTTGTCATGTGTAGGTTTGTGCATCCATCATCACAGAGGAAACACAAAATAATACCATCATCACAAAGTGCATGGAGTTTCCCTTTTATAACTCACCTCCTTCCTGCACTCTGACCCCTTGTCCCCAACACCTCATAACTACTAATTGCTCTCCATATCTAAAATTTTGTCATTTACAAAATGGCATATAAATAGAACCATAACGTGCAACTATTGAAACTGATTTTGTTTTCTTTCACTCAGCATAATTCCATGGAGATTCATCCAACATGTTATGGATATCAATAGTTAATTCCATTTTATTTCTGGGTAGTATCCCAAGGATGTCTATATCACAGTTTATTTAACCATTCACCCGCTGAAGTTCATTTGTTCCCGATTTGGGGCTATTACAAATGTGACTGGATGAATAATCTCCACCCCCACCCATGTACAACTCTGAATTCCCTGAACTTCGAATATGTGATTGAATAAGGCATTTTGAGATGGAAAGATCCTCCTGGGTCATCTGGTTGGCCAATATATACAATCACAAGTAAGCTTACAAGAGAGAGAGAAGGGAGATTACAAGGAGGAAAAGGATGACCACAATGTTACCAGAGAGGGAGGCAGAGGTTCAGGGATCTAGATGCCAGACCAGCAATGTTGGCCACCTCGCAGAAGCTGGAAGAGGCAAACAGCAGATTCTTTCCCCTAGAAGCCCTGGAGGGAGTGTGGCCCTGCTGATACCGTGATTTTGGCCAAAGGATGTCAATAGAGGATTTCTGGCTTCTGGAACTGGGATAGAACAAATATCTATTGTTTAGAGCTACCAGGTCTGTGATCATTTATTACAGCAGCAACAAGAAACTAAACAATGAATTAATCTGCTATAAACATTCCTGTAAAGGATTTTTTGTGAAAATAAATTTTAATTTCCCTGGGACAAATGTCTAAGAGTGCAACTGTTAGGTTATGTGGAAATTGTGTCTTTAGTTTTATAAGAAACTGCCCAAATTTTCCAAATGGCTGTACCATTAGACAATCTCATCAGCCATGTATGTGTGACTCACATCCTTGCTAGAATATGAGGTTGTTGCTATTTTTAAATGGTATCCTTTGTGGTAAGTGTGTAGTAATATCTCATTGCAGATTTAATTTGCATTTTCCTAATTGGTAGTGATACTGAACATGTTTTCAAGTGCTTATTCACCATCTGCGCATTGTCTCCACTGAAATGTTTATGTCATTTGCCCATTTTCTGATTAGACCATTTATTTACTGCTATGTTTTAAGAGTTTTTAGACATTCTAGATACTGGTCCTTTTTCATATATGTGGTCTATGAATGTTTTCTCCTAGTCTGTAGCTTGCCTTTTCATTTTTTTAATGGTGACTTTCACAGAACATCGTTTTCATTTCGACAAAGTCCAATTTATCAATTTGTCCTTTTATTGATACAGTTTTATTGTCAGGTTTAAGAATTTTGTTCTCATCTTTCCTCCATTGAATTGCTTTTTCACTTTGTTAAAAATCAGTTGGGCATATACATGCAGTTCTACTTCTGGATTATCTGTTCTGTTCCATTAACCCATGTGTCTGAATCTGTACCAATACTACACTGCCTTGATTATTTTGGATATATCATCATTAATATTGTGTTCAATGATTCATCCTACTTCATCCTTCTCTTTCAAGATTTTTCTAGGTAATCTACAGCTTATCCTTTTCCCTATAAATTTTAGAATAAGATAACATTGACGGATCCCAAATTTTAGAATATAATAAACTTATCTATAAAGGCAAAAATCATTTCCGGGCTTTTGATAGCAATTACGCTGAACCTATAGATAACTTTTATTATGTCACGTCCTTCCATTCCATGAACACAGTACATCTCATTTTTTAGGATTTGTTTTACTCCTTCCATCAACATACTATAATTTTCAATTCAAAGAACCTACACATGGTTAGCTAAGTTTCCACCTAGGTGTTGGTTTGTCAATTACAACAAATATACTCCAATATTTGCAAGAGCTTAATAATAGAGGAAACTCTGGGCTGATGGAGGAAGGTGGGAAAAATATGTGGGACTCTGTGAATTTGTTTATAAACTTTTTAATGCCTATTTATTTTTGAAAGAGAGACAGAGTGCAAGAGGGTGAGGGGCAGAGAGAAAGGGGGACAGAGAACCTGAATCAGGCTCCAGGCTTGGAGCTGTCAGCACAGAGCCCGACCCCGGGCTCGAACTCACAAACTGAAGTCAGATGCTTAACCAAGTGAGCCACCCAGGCGCCCCTCTGTATACTTTTTAAATTTTTTTCTGTAAACCTAAAATTGCTATAAAATAAAATATATTAATTAAAATATGAAGAATGGAATATTCATATGATTATAATTAGGCACTCCAAATCAGACAATGGCACAAGAGAACAAATAGTTAATTATATATTTAATAATACTTAATTCAAAATTTTACCATTATCATCATCATCTTGGTGTTTAATTTCTGCAGAGAATGAAATACAACCAGAGAATCAATGATATCAAAACAGCAGTGGAAGCTGTATAATATTAGATGTCATAACTTAGTTTTATAAGAGAGTTCCATGTGCAGGCAAATATCATATATGTGCTTGGGCAAAAGGAATAGATTCTCAAACACAGAAGAAATCTTATTCACATCCACTATGTAAAGAAACAGTAACATAAAATAATAAAATTGGTCATATGTGTTTAGAGAAACAGAGCAAGAAATTTTCAATTTAATATTTCCCATGAAATGATTTAGGTAAAATCCCATCATTGAATCTTAAACTTTTGTCTAAATGTTTACCGATTACCAGTTGTGAAGTTTAGTCAAATTTCCAACTTTTTTTAAAAGTAGAAAATATAGGCAATAAATGCAAACAGTAATAAAATTTGGTTAAGCTCTAGAATATTTAAAAAATGAAAAAAAAACTTGAATGCTGTGTTAAGAAATGAACATACTATGTAATGTGGTATTCTTTATCAGGAGGATTATGAAAGAGCTAATTTAATAATTTTACTTTTATTTTCACATTTTCTATACATGTAAGATAAACTGCTACTGGAAAGCAAGTAAGATATAGATTTTTAAACCAATAGTAAAAACCAGACTCAACAAAAGCTGATGTGGTTCCCAAGACTTCCTAGGGAACGAGGGCTGATGTTCCTTCCACCTCTGGACCATAATCCTGACAACATAGCCCATTCAGTTTCCTCGCCTTTGTTAAAATCAGCTACTACACCTGTATTTGCTTTCTGTTACCTCCTCTAGTTCATTTGCCCTTGTTGGATCATGGATTTTTAAAGCTATTTGTCTAATTGTATTATTTACTCTCATTTTATATATGACAATTACAACTCAAGGTAATTAAACGAGTCGGACATTAATAAGCCAGGATTAGTAGTGTGCTTACATATTATCATTGGAAAAATACGTAAAGTATGAAAACTTCACCAGAGCACTTCGTGCGGCTGTAATTAATGAGGAGAAAGTCTTCTCTTAAGTGCCAAGCACATTGACTGTGATGTGAGTGGTGGCCTTTGGAACTGTGCAGGCCACAACCTGCGGGAACAGAAGCGGAGGCCTTGTTTGGTTTGAACCCTGAGTTCCCCATTGGTGTTTAATCCATAATAAGTCCCTAACGGAAACAACATTCTAAATGGGAAAGTATTAGATTGAGGGAAGAAATATATCTCTCTTACAAATATGGTTAGTAAGCTTGCTGCCTTGTTATTTAATTCTCAGAGGTTACTGATATCAGGTGTTACTGATGGAATTTCTATGCAGTATGCTGCAGGGGTAACACAATAAAGGGAGCACAGGCATTAAACACAAAGTATAAATTAGAATGGAGCATAATACTATAATCATGATACACAAATATCCTTGTTAAAATAACAATAGTAAAACCAACAGTGATAATAACCACATTACATAATAACAGTAACACCCTACCTTTGCTGTGTACTTCTCCACTAGCCAATGCTCTAAGGAGATTATCCATACCATGCATGCACACACACACACACACACACACACACACACACACGCACACACGTGTTTAATTCTCAGACTAATCCCATGGGGACTTTGCCTTTACATCATTAGTCATTCCCCCTGTTTCCAACGTACTGAGCTGCAACAATTCATGAAAGTATATTTTAAAGCATCTGCTAAACTAGGAGAGCAGATTAGAATTTAGTAGGTTTATTACAATTATTGTGCACTATATTTCACAACTTTTTAGCTATTTTGTTAAAATTTGGAGGTTCATAAATAAATCACAAGAAGAATAAAAACACTCAAATAGAGCACATATACTGCAGGAACCATTTGTACTTATTTGTCAACCTTTCTTTCTTCAATGACTGAGAAAAGTTAAAAAGTACTGAATAGAATCTGAATAAGCATATATTTATCTCCTAACTCTATCAATGATAATACGTTCATTTGGTAAACTAAGTCTTACTATGTAGGGGTAGTTCTTTAAAATTATACCATCCATACAATTAAAATTATTTAGAAACAAGTTCTGAGACAACTGCATATTAGCACTGAAGAAAGGTAGTTTGCATCTGGAGAGAAATGTTGTTTGGCAGTTACTGTGATTTTCTTCTCCCAATTAGGCTAGTCAAATATGAAGACTCAAAGGAAAAATGTTATGTTGTTAGATTGTCAGAAATTAGTGGTTTCTGGTGGAAAATTCCTCTTTCTTCATCACTTTATGTGTTTTTAAAGCTAGAAAACCACATTATTATTATATCCCTAAACCTAGTGCTAGTCAGTGGAATACAGCAGCTGATTCAAATCTGAAAATACTTAAGTATGGCTCTGATAACAAAATCAATCTTGGCCATGTAATTCTTACCACGTCTTTTATTTCATGTACCCCATTTCCAGTTTTCCTTCTGGCTTCATTTTTTTACCTGCCTTTCAAGCCCTTTTGATAATCAAATCACTAAACACCATTCACTCCTTGTGCTTCTGGGGATCAGATCTGTCACTGCCTGATAAACCTTTTTGCTCAGCACTGATTTTGATTCATGCCCGAGATGTCAGAGCCTAAAAGGACAATTCTACTTTCACTTTTCAGAGCCAGCTTCAATATCGACTTTAATTGAGTAGATAGTATTTAATATAGTTCTCTTCCAGTAGGCAATAATCTTTTACCCCAAGGTTCTCTGGTTTATATTGAACAAAGGAATGCTGACTCAGAGGTTTTTGTTTCCTTTTGTCTTTACCCTGGCTACCACTTTAACTTGCCTTGAGAAAAAGAGTGTTACAAGTTGAAATTCCCATACTTGCCAAAAATACAAACCTTAGGAAAAACATTTCTTAATGTTTTAAAGGTAATTGAGATTGATTTTTAAATTATTCTATTTTTTTTTTTTTTTTTTACTGTTTTAATGCTATTTGTATTTGAGAAAGAGAGAGAGTCAGTGCACGAGCAGGGGAGGAGCAGTGAGAGAGGGAGACATAGAATCCAAATCAGGCTTCAAGCTCTGAGCTTTCAGCACAGAGCCAGACATGGGGCTCAAACCCAGGAACCATGAGATCATGACCTGAGCTGAAGTGAGATGCTTAAGCACCTGAGCCACCCAGGTGCCCCAAATTATAATTACTTTAAATTAAAAAAAATAAGTGTATTTATTTGTTTTGAGAGAGACAGAGCAGGCAGGGGAAGGGCAGAGAGAGAGATAGGGAGAGAGAGAATCCCAAACAGGCTCTGCACTAAAAGTGCAGAGCCCAACGTGGGGCTTGAACTCATTAACCATGACATGAGATCATGACCTGAGTTGAAACCAACAATGGGCGTCTTAAGCGACTGAGCCACTGAGGTGCCCCTATTTTAATTTTTTTAAGAAGGCTTCATGCCCAATGTGGGGCCATGTGTGGGACATGAATTCATGACCCTGAGATCAAGACCCTGAGCTGAGATCAAGAGTTGGGGTCTTGTGTTGCTTGGGGTGCCTGTGTTGCTTGGTCAGTTGAACGCCTAGCTACTGCTTAGGTCATGATCTAATAGTTTGTGAGATCAAGCCCTGCATGAAAATTAATGACAGACTTAACAAAGAACCAGAAAAGTGTCAGCAAAGAAATAGAAAACTGATTATAGACATTATGGAGAAAAAAGAGAAAATACTTAGGATTTAGAGGGAAGTAAGAAAAAAAAAAGTTCTTCGAATTGACACCAAACGCACAATCAATAATAAGAAACATTGATAACTTGGTCTTCATCAAAATTAAAAATGTTTATTCTGCCAAAATTTTCTGTTAAAAGAATGAAAAGATAAGTTATAGTCAAGGAGAAAATACTTCGTAGACCACATTATCTGAGAAAGGACTAGTATCTAGAATGTATGAAGACCTCAAACTCACTGGGGAAACAAATAAATAATCTAATTAGAAAATACGCAAGAGGGGCACCTGGGTGACTCAGTCGGTTGAGCGTCTGACTTCAGCTCGGGTCATGATCTCACAGTTCATGAGTTCGAGCCCTGCATCAGGCTCTGTGCTGATGGCTCAGAGCCTGGAGCCTGCTTCGGATTCTGTGTCTCCCTCTCTCTGTGCCCCTCCTCATCATGCTCTGTCTCTCTCTGTCTCTCAAAGATGAATAAACGTTAAAAAAATTTTAATTAAAAAAAAAAAGAAAATACGCAAGACAGGTACCCAGATGGCTCAGTTGGTTAAGAGTCTGGCGTCTGGCTCTTGATTTTGGCTCAGGTCATGGTCACACAGTCTTGAGACTGAGCTCTACATCAGATTTCGCGCTGACAGTTTGGAGCCTACTTGGGCTTCTTTCTTTCCCTCTCTCTCTGCCCCTCCTCCACTCATGTGCATGCTCTTTCTGCCTCTCAAAATAAAGAAATAAACGTGGAAATAAAAGAAAATGAGAAAAAGACATGAGATATTTAATTGATGATTATATACATATGGTGAATAAGAACATGAAAGTGTATTTAATATTGTTATCCATTAGGAAATGCAAAATAAAATCACAGTGAGATATCACAACACATCTACCAGAATGGCTAATTTAAAAAAAAATTGACAGCACCAAATTCGGCAAAGATGATTTCATTTAATGTGGGTGACAATGCAAAATGGTACAATCACATTTACAAATATTTTGGCAAATTTATTTACATAAAACTAAATATTTAATATACACAACTCAGTAATTGCTAAACAAAAACTATGAGTGAAAAAATAATCCTAAAATTTTATACATAGTATGGTTCCATTTACATATTTTAGAAATTACAAAATAATAGAAATTGTATAGGTTAGAGGCTGCCTGGAGTTCAGTAAGAGGTAAGGAAGAGAGGAATATGGATGTGGCTTTATTTTAAGTTTATTTCTTTATTTTTAGAGCTAGAGAGAGCAAGTACACGCAGGGGAGAAGTAGAGACAGAGGGAGAGAGAGAATCCCAAGCAGGCTCTGTGCTGTCAGTGCAGAGCCTGATGTAGGGCTCATTTCCACAAACCATGAGATCATAACCTGAGCCAATATCAAGAGTTGGGCACTTAGCTGACTGAGTCACCCAGGTGCCCCTGGATGTGGCTTTTAAAGGCTAACATGAGAAATATTTGTTGTAGGATAATACTCTAAGTCATGGCCATGTCAGTGTCAGTATCCCAGTTGTGATGTTGTACCATAGTGCAAGATGTTACTATTGGGAGAAGCTGGGTTGAAGGTACACCGAATTTCTGTATTATTTCTTGCAAAGTGCATGTGAATCTACAGTTTAACAAGTTTTTTAACACAAAATATTATCTGTATGGATCTGTAAATATTAATTGTCTTTGTTTCTACTGCTTCTGTAAAAAAAAAAAATGATACAAATTTGATGGTTTAAACAACATAAATTTAGTTTCTGTAGGTCAGAGTCCCAAACAGGTTACATTAGTCTGAGGCCAGCATGGAATGTTGGTGGGGCTACTCTGTCTATAAAGTCTCTGTGGTACAATCTGTTACCTGATCTATTCCAACTTCTAGAGCTGTATTCCTTGACTCATGGCCTCTTTCCCATCTTTGAAGCCAGGAAAGTAGTATCTTCAAACCTCTCTCTGATCTCTACCTGTGCTTCTGTCGTCACATTGCCTTCTGCTTCTCTGATCGTCATCCCTCTTATAAAAACACCCGTGATTACATTGGATCCACCTGAAATCCAGGTTAATCACATCTGCAAAGTGCCTTTTGCCATGTAAGGTTACATTCACATCCCCTGGGTATTAAGATGCAGCCATCTTAGGGAAATATTATTTAGTTTACCGCACAGCCAATAATAAAATTTCAGAAATATTATTCATGAGGTCATGGCCTACATCGTCAAAGGTTAGCTGAAACTGAGTTCAAATGGTAAAATAATTTAAAATGCGCATATTTCTCTAAACGGAAACTATAGTCTATAAATGAGAAAAATCATTAATTTTTGGTAAAGTTAAAGGTGACTTCTAAGCCTGTAAAGTCATCAATAATATGTTTAAGGATCTATTTTAGTAACATGAACTAAAACCAGGTTTAACACACATGACACAAATAAATTGCCACTTTATTATAAGGGAAATCATGATTATATTCTTAAGGAAAAATTTGAAAGCATATTTCATCAGTTAGATGTGCTAGTATATATATTCAATTGTATGGTTCAATTATCAGTGGGGTTTCAATATAACAAGGAAGTTTGCAAGTTTGAAAGATAAAGCCTGTTTGTTCTACTTTAACCTTTATATACTGAAAAAGAAAATACCAGAAACTCCCCAAAGGAAGCATAATTAATTTGATAAACAGCCTTTATTGAAAATATTTGTAGAGATTTTTCTTCAGGGTACATTGCATTTGAAGTGTAACTTAATGGAATTAATTAAAGTTCCATTTGAGGTGTCTAACCTGATTCACTGACTGTTTGTTTGTTTGTTTTGGTTATTTTCATTTTTCATCTGGTCCATGGCCACATTTAATAGAATATAATACAGTATCAACTTGTCTGTCTGTACAATTAATTGAAAAAATAGGTTTTAAGATGTGTGTGAGCATTAAAATTTAAAAAGCTAGAAATCCCCTGGCTGCTGTTAACAAAATTGCATTCTTACATATATGCTAAGTTTCTAGAAGAGTTTGAAAAGTTAACTTCATTTTCTATGTTTGGGTCAAAATGTTCTTTTTTACATTTGTTGCTTCAGTCATGTAAGATCAGTAATGTAGCAACTATATAGAGACATTTAATAGATGGGCATACTATCTGGCTTCAATAAATGTGCCTTATTTCTCCCACTTTTCAATGCAGTCAATAAAATAAAAAGACTTCTCAACTCCTTTGTCATTCTGCTTTCTCCTGTTTGCCCAAAGTTGAGCTAATTCAGTGTAATCTGTAACTAGAAAAATAATTTTTTATGCTCATAGATTGGAAAAATTAGTCTTAATTGGAACTAACTGCCCGAAGTAATGTGCAACGTCAATGTAATTCCTGTAAAAAATCCAATGACATTTTTTACATAAACAGAAGAAACAATCCTAAAATTTGTGTAGAACCACAAAAACCCTGAACAGCCAAAGCAAACAGGAGAAAGATGCACAAAGCTGGAGGTGGACCACTCCCCAATTTCAAACTATATCAGAAAGCTATAATTAATCAAAATAGGATAGAATTGACATAAAAACATGCAGAACAATGGAACAGAATAGGGAGACGGGAAATAAACCGACACATACATGCTCAATTAATTTATGATGAAAGAGCTGACAATACACCATGGGAGAAGGATAGTCTCTTAAATAAATGTTGTTGGGGCAGCAGAACAGCCACATGCAAGACTGAAACTAGACCCATATCTCACACCATTCACAAACATTAATTAAAAATAGATTAAAGACTTGAAGGTAAGACTGAAACAAAATCTCTTGGAAGAAAAAAAATTATATATGAGGGTTGGCTACTTGACATTGATTGGTCTTGGCAATGATTTTTTGGATTTGACACCAAAGGAAAGGCCACAGAAGCAAAAATAAGCATGTAGGACTACATCTAAAAATCTTTAAAAAAATATACTTTTAATGTTTATTTATTTTTGAGAGAGAGAGAGAGAGCAGGGGAGGGGCAGAGAGAGAGGGAGACACAGGCTCCAGGCTCTGAGATGTCAGCACAGAGCCTGATGCAGGGCTAGAACTCAGGAACCATAAGATCATGACCTGAGCCGAAGTTGGATGCTTAACCAACTGAGCCACCCAGGTGCCCAAACTAAAAATCTTTTGCACAGCAAAGGAAGCCACCAACAAAATGAAAAGAGACCCCACCAAATGAGAGAAAATATTTGCAAATCATATATCTGATACGAGGTTAGTATTCAAAATATATAAAGAAATCATATAACTGAATGGTAAAAAACATAAAATAAAATACAAAACTGATTAAAACATGGTCAGGGGATCTGAATAAATATTTTTCCAAAGAACTTACAAATGGGCAACAAGTATATGAAAAGATGTTCAACATTACTAATCATCAGGGAAATTCAAATCAAAACCACAATGAGATATTACCTCATACTTGTTAGAATGGCTACTATTAAAAGGACAAGAAATAAGAAGTGTTGGCGAGGATGTGGTGGTGAAAAGGGAATCCTGGTGCACTGTTGGTGAGCATGTAAACTGGTACAGCCACTATGGATAAAAATATGGAGTTTACTCACAAAATTAAAAATAGATTCAGCAACTTCACTTCTGGGTATTTATCCAAAGAAAATGAAAATAGTGACTAATAATCACTAATCAAAATATATATACCTCATGCTCATTACAACATTATTTTCAACAGCCAAGTTATAGAAACAACCTAAGTGTCCATCAATGGATGAATGGATGGATAAATGGTTTAGAAAGTGGTTTCATATCTACACACATAGCTCTGCTATTTATTCCAATAGCATTTCTTACAGAAGAGACAAATAAATAAATTGATAAAAAAAACATTTTGGATAAAATTAATCAAACTTATGAGCATTCCATTGGTAATATATTTGAATTTGTTTTCAAAAACTAATACTATATGGCATACAGAAAGTTAAGCAGTAGGTGGCCAATCGTCATATTGTTCAATTCAGCTATGTGCATTATGCGGTGTATGGATGTGAAATACTTGCCTAATCAAAAAGTTTTGAACTCACTGAAACATAATTTTGGTAAGGAGTAACTGAACATGTATATTTAGCTTTCATATTTATCACTCCCACAGCATGTGAGATACCAGCAATTTGAATTACTATTTCATTTATTTAACATATATTCATGGAGCTCCTACTACTTTCCAGATACTATTCTATACATTGCTGTTAGAGAAGTGAAAAATAATACAAAGTGTTTTTTTGTAACTTGTACATTCTACTGATAGAAAAACAAATATGCACATAAAGGCATACCATGTCAGGAATGATATCAGCAATGAAGAAATATAAAAGAGGGGACAGAGAATATATGACATTAGGGTATTTTACATAGACATGCTATAAAGTGAAAATAGACAAAATGTCTCCCCATTCCAGCTTTCTATCACCTGGATCCTCAAAATCCACACTGACACATAATAATAGAGAAATTGCAAAGAAAATAGCAAAGTAGAATTCAAAACTGGTCTAACCACTTGCCATTAAATTATCTTTTACAAATTACCAAAACAAAACAAAACAAAAAACAAACAAAAACAAAAAACAAAAATCCATGCAATACTATGTGAATACATCATTAGGCGGGGGTTTCAGGGAGAATTGTTGTGTAAGTCCAGGATTCCAAAGGCCCAAGAAGCTGGAGCTCCAATGTTTAAGGGCAGGGGAATACAGATGTCCTAGTTCAAGGAGAAAGTGATGGGAAGTGCCTGGGTAGCTCAGTCGGTTGAGTGTCCGACTTTGGCTCAGGTCATGATCTTAGGGTCTAGGGGTTCGAGCCCCGCACCAGGCTCTGTGCTGACACCTCAGAGCCTGAAGCCTGCTTCGTATTCTGTGTCTCCCTTTCTCTCAGCACCTCCCCCACTCGCACTCTGTCTCTCAGATATAAATAAACATTAAAAAGAAAATTTAAAAACTAAGAAACAGGTGATGGGTATTAAAAAGGGCAATTGTGATGAGCACTTGGTGCTATACATAAGTGATGAATCACTGGATTCTACTTCCCTGAAGCCAAAATTACACTATATGTTAACTAATTAGAATTTAAATAAAAACTTGAAACAACAACAACAAAAAAATAAATAGTAATGCTGTTTTGTAATATATAGTCTTCAATAACAGGTTGCTAATATTTAAATTTGAGTTCTACGAGTATGAGTGAATGCAGAAAACTTTTTTATACAAATGTTGAAATTAAAAAAAATAAATCTATCTGATATGCTTTGGGATATGTCATATTGAAAACAAAATATCAATATAAGTGACTAAAGCATAGTGATATTTAAGATAATTAATCAAAAATTATCATAAATCCACGTAACATAATTTAAATGTTTTATTCTACAAGAATAAAATTTTATTCCTAAACCTGAGTTTTTGAAATGTTGTTATTAAGAGAAAACTTAGAATATGGAAACATTAAAAATGTTTCAGCATTCCTATTATTCAGCCATAAAAAGGAATAAAATTCTGCCATTTGCAACAACATGGATGGAGCTAGAGAGTATAATGCTAAGAGAAATAGGTCAGGAAAAGACAAATACCATCTGATTTCACTCATATGTGGAATTTAAGAAACCAAACAAAGGAAGAGAAAGAGAGACAACCCAAGAATCAGACTCTTAAGGATAGAGAGCAAACTGGTGGTTACAAGAGGGGAGGTGAGTGGAGTGAAATAGGTGATAGGGATTAAGAATACCCTTACCATGATACACACTGTGTAATGTATGGAATTGCTGAATCAAGATATTATACATGTGAAACTAATATCACACTGTATGTTAACTGTACTGAAATTAAAATACAAACCTTCAAAAAATATTTCAGCATTCCTACTAGATATCCTAATGTGAATGTGCAAGTAAAATTTTGTTTCTAGATTTTAACTAAGAAGAAGATCCAACCGATCTAAATGTGGTAAGGTATTTAAATGGATTATAAAAAATAGAGATTGAAGACTTTAGGTTATGTATAACTCATATTAGATGATCAAAAAACATGACACTTTTCTCACTTGTGATTCATTTATATTAATGTATCAAAGAAAGAAACCTCAATACTTGAGAGCATAGGATTCATTAAAAATGTGCAAAGCATCCTTCATGCTGTTATGTAAGTCATGACTTTAAAGATTAATATTAAGAATGTAGTCTGCATTAGCTGTAAAGCCTGTATCTCAGCAGAAAATATCATACTTGTACATTAAATTCAAATTTTTAAATTTGTTGCTTGTTCCACATCATCATTATGGGTATAATAGAAGGGAGGCCAAAAAAATAAAGACACAGATTGTTCACAGCTGGCTCTTTGTTATTTGAGATGAATCATTTCAATTTTCTATGCCTTCTTTGTGCATAATGTGTAAAAATCCCAAAACACTAAAAGAAAAGCATTCTACAATGAGTTTGAAAAGTGATTGATAGAATGATTATATAACGCTATCTCAACTGTTCATAAATATTGCATATACAAGTGCAACTATATAAAATACAAATACATAAATATACATATACATTTATATTGTTCTTTATAAATTGTCTTTTATCAGGGTCTATATGATTAAATTCTAGTTATTCTCTTAAATGACATCTCTTTCATTAAGCATTCTTTGGTTTTCTTATTAGTAACTCCCCTTCTCAACCACTGAAGCAACTTACTATATCTTTATTACTGTATTTAGAATTTTATTCCTTATAAATGGATTAATCAAAAGCAATTTTATTTTATAAACTACACAAGCTTTTCTGTGGTAGAGAGTCGATAATAATGGGCAACACACAGGTAAAATAATGGAGAGAAAGAAGAGGACAAGAGAATACCAGAGTCAATAAGTAGGAGGAACAAAAGAGCAGGAAGTAAAAAGAAGAGGGAAAGAAAGAGAGAGAGAGAGTAAGATTCTAGTGTGAGAGAAGGAATCAGGAGAAAAACATTTCAGGATGAAATAATGGGTAGAATAAGGATATATTAATTTATAACAGGAGAAGAGAAAGAAAGGAGAGTTTTTCACAACAGATTTACTAAGAAAATATGAGGTTCTTACCATGTAAGATTAAAAAAAAACAATTCATTAGAAAAAAAATATAAATAGCCATTACAAAATGAGAAATATCCTGTCTCACTATAATCAAAAGCATGAAGACTAGAGAGAACACTTGTGCCTCACATATAATCACTCCTATCTAGGTCTTATGACTTCCATCAAGAATAAAAAAAATAAAATTGGAAGCAAACACATGGGTAATCATACAAGAGTAGGATTTCGCCTACTATCTAACATAGATGAAATATTGATGGTCATGTAAAATAGTAAGATTTAAGGGGCAGTAGGACCCTTACTGAGAAACTCCTGAGAAAACACACCCCACCATGTTTTTTCCCAACCCTGACAGTTCACACCACCCCCTGCACCACTGCTGTCCTGTCGTTGACCACAGACTCGACTTCCTGAGCATCCCTCACGTGGCAGACCTAGTTACCACATGACCGTCTACATAACTGTGTGTGACTCCATTTCCCACCTCTTTCCATAGTTGAAAATCTTTCTCTACATACTGATGGACATGGTGGAACACAGATATCTTCTTTGCTCGCAGGGCAAAGAATACCATTGCAATACAGTGTAGGCAACATTGTACCCCACCTTTTATGTCCAGTGTCAAATCTCTTGTCTGACTGTACCACCGTCTAGTCATTCTCTTTGCAGTCCAACGTGATCAGATGCTTACTCTGATTCATTTCTTAAATATTATAGCTCTTGACGGACTGTCATTTATTTCTAATATCATTTCTGTTAAAATTCTTAGTGGTTTCAATTTTCACAAGATGGCATTAAATACTCTGGCATTTATTCCTTGACCTTCTATCTACTTACAATCTTTCTTCATGTAATTTTAGGCAAACATTTCCATGAATCCATACTCTAGAATTTGATATTACCAATAATTATGATCTCTCTGTCTTCTCTACCTTCTATAATCCCAGATTACTCACTATTGAATGCAAACACTTAAAAGCATTTAAACCCACTGAGCTTTACACACCATTTGTATTTTCAACCATATCTTCAAAGGTAGTCACTGTTCCTTATGTCCCCAGCTGACATTCCTGGTAAGTTACTATAATTACTGGTTATTTGAAACAACAATTCTTTCCCTCTTTCTGAATTTCCCATGCTGGCTTGGAAAGATCATAAACCTAGTTTGATCTATCTCTATGCTTTTATTTGTGCTTAAACTTTTGCAGCTACATTAACCCGATAAATTTCTGGAGAGAATTATAAAAATAATTTTAGGTCTCACTTTAATTTCAGGGCCAACAATACTAAGTGGGATTTCATTCATCCAAAATAACTATATTAATTAGTCTTATTTCTTGTCTTTCTCTTCTAGACAAATGTTTTATATGTGTACTTTGCCTATAAACCTGTAACATCATCTTCTCAGTGCTCACTGTCAGTGGATGACTGAAAAACAGAAGTAATTAGCAGACTCTCCACGTTCCCACAAGCATGTCTAACTGCCTGTATCTGAGACTATAACTTGCCTTCTGTATTGCTCATATTGACTCTCTGCATTTCAGTGTAGCATTATCCCTTCTTATTTATTCAAAGTAATTGTTCCTTCTCTGTGTCCAGGATCAAGTATTGCCTCTACTAGATCAAGACCATCAGTATAAAATCATGCTTGGCCTTATTCTCCCCTGTAGCTACTACTCTGTTTTCTCCTCTTCCAGGCAATGATTATAGAATAGTTGTCTCCACTCTGTATTTCCATTTCACTTTTCACATTCTCTACTGAGTCTCTATCATAAGACCATTTACCTGTAGCACTGCACTGTAAAGGTTCTCATCAAGGTCAAGAATGTTACCCAAATATGTGATCTAATAGCCCTTTATCAGATGCCATCTTCTCTGACCAATCAGTGGCATTAGATTCCATACATAGCGCCCTTCTCCCTGATAATCACAGTCTCCTGCCTTACTACCCACCTCTTGGCGTCTCCTACCGGGGCTCTCCTCTGCTGATTCCTCCACATCTCACCCTCTAAATGCTGGATGGAAGCTCTTCTATTTTCTCTATTTACTCCTTCCTCTGGTCAGCTTATCAGTCTCATTTTTTAAATACAAAATAAAAGCTCATTGCTTCCCAAACATATAAATACAACAGATATTTTCTGTAAAATATCTGAGTTCCTGATATGCACATCAGCTGAGATTACTAATATGGTCTCAAACTATTCTGTTGCCAACTAAGCTCTTTATATTTCCTCCCAAATTTCCCTCTCTCCTTGTCTTCTTCCTCTGTAACTACCAACTAAATTATTCCCTTGTACTGGCTAAAACCACTGGAGTCATCCTATTCATTTTTTTTTTCTTTCACAATATACAACTAATCAGTCATCAATCCCTGATGGCTTTCCCTTCAAGAGATATCCAGAATTTTACCCATTTACACCATTTCACTACTACTTTCTTTAGCCCCATCCATCATCATCTTTGGCCCGGTTCATTCTGACTATTTACTGCATTAATGCCAAGACAGTAAAATAGAAATCACATTGACTATTTCAAACACAGAGTATTTCTTACACACAGGCTGAAGACCAAGTGGCAAAAAACAGGAAACTGAGGTAATTCAGACTTTGATATCTGTAGGACTCAGTAGCTCTCTTATGACTGGGGACACAAAAGAAAACACATGGTATTATTAGTGCAAGATTGGAATGGGGCCCTTATGAGGCTGGTGATTAGAAATTTGTGGATATCAGCACCTCGTTATTTGTAGATCCTCTGAGGGATACTCTTGGGTAGCAGGTGTTGCAGAAGGCCATAAATTCTCTTACTGTAGAGGTGGTGCTGTCTGAGGGAGGTTGAAACCTATAATGGGATCACTAAGGCTAATGTTGTTAGGGGTCCAGAAAGTAACTGTCTGATTGTCCAGATAAATATAGATCAAAGCTGGAAGAAGGAGTCCAGGCTTCTGATCTCCTACTAGAGCCTCTCATGGCATAAAGAGGAACCAGATGATAAATGCTGATAGAAGACTAGGGTTGCCCTATTTAGAAAGTAAAAACAAAAATGATTAACGTGAATTTCAGGAAAATAGTATTTGCATTGCATTTCCCAAAAGTGCATAGTACGTTGTTCCTGCTTATTACCCAGTACTTCAAATAGTGTCTGGTGAGTAACAGAGGATTACTTGACTTGAGAAAAAGAGTGAGTGAATAAGGTTGTACAATAGTAAGATCATCTAGTGTGGCTGAAATCTACAGCATTTATGATTATCAGCTATTTGGTATTCATTACAGAGGAAAACATGCTTTTGTTAAATGACATCCCTTCCCTGTCATTTTAGTCTATGTCTAATGACAACACAAGCAATTTTTCTTAGTGTGGTTAATTGTATATGTCATAAATGATATGTTAAATGGAAAACCATATTTTAGCTATTAATCCAGTTATCAATAATTTATGATGCCACATCAGTATATTAAGAATACAGTCAAAAGTAGACCATTCTAATTAGAGATATTAACATACTGAAGACCAATATTATTGATAGCCCAATTCCAAAGAAGTTACAATTTATATTTGGATGTACAGACAAAAGTTACCTTTTTTCTCTCCACTTTCACAGTCCCAATAATTTTTAGTTCCTGTGTCAAATTATGAGCAGGCTGAGAGTTAGGAAATGGCTTTTGCATAACAAATACGGGGGTAGGAGAAGAGAATCTCAGTGCAATCAGTGTTTATACCTCCAAGAAAGAGATTACAATGAAAGTGGATGGCATTCTCTCCCAAGATTCGATACTATACTTGATCCCTGAGAAATGCTCAAAATCTATCTGCTCTTATATCCCTGCCCTGAAACAGAATAAAATGTGAATGATGGGGGATAAGATGAGATACTTCTGGTGATAGGTCACGGTTTCCTAATGTCTACACCTACAGCACACACTCCATGTTTGATTTATATGGAATATAGTATTTTGCTTATATAAAATAGTTTGCAAATTTATTTTGCCAATTTAGACACAATTGACTAACAAAATGTATAATTTGCTAAATTTGAAACATGTATATATCCCAGTAGCCATCACCGCAATTGAGATAACGAACCCTCACATCAACCCAAGTTCCCTTCCCGTCCTTAGAATCACGCTCTGTTACCATCCACCTCCTTTTCCCTTCAGACAATTACACATCTGCTTCCAGTCACTATGGATTATTTGCATATTTTACATTTATTTGTGAGTAAAGTCATATATTATGTAAATTTTTTGTTTGCCTTCTTTCACTCCTCATCATTATTTTGACACATATCAGTGTGGTGTGAATTGGTAGCTCTTTTTTTAATTTATTGCTGAGTAATATGCTGTTGTAAAGATATTTCATAATTCTTTACCTATTTTTCTGTTGATAGACATTTATGTTATTTTTACTTTGGGGCATTTACAAGTGAAACTATCATGAAAATTATGTATAAGACTTTAAATGGACTATACTTTTAATTTCTTGGGTAATACCCAAGAGAATAGTTGAACCACACAAAAAATACATTTAATTTCTTTTTAAGAAATTGCAAAATTGTTTTCTAAAATGGTTGTACCACTTGACATTCCCACCAATACTGAATTAGAATTTCCCTCCTGCCACATCTTCACCGACATTTTATATGCTCTGTTAGTTAAACCATTCTAATTTTTAGCCTTTATAATAGTTATAAAGAGGTATCTTCCTATGGTTTCAACTTGTTTTTTCTAATGACTAGTGATTCTGACATTCTTTTAATCAGCTTATTAGCATTCTTTATCCATATTTTTATTGTGTATATTTTTATTATCTTATTGTTGATCAAGTAAAGATTTCTCAGAATAATGTTTTTATCATTTCTTCAAAATCAGTACGTCAAATTTCTAATGTAAATAGTTAAGTGATAAAAAATAATCAACTTATAAAATATCCTTACTTGAAAAAATATTGAGAGGAATATGTACATCCCACAAATATCAGTGGTTTGAGCCTTGCTTAAGTCAGTTGGTTCTTAATTTGAAACTTGATAGTTATTAAATGACTTTGGTCTGCCTTATGTGTCAAATAGGCCTATATGAGACAGTGTCCTATTTAATTATCTTGAGGTATCTTAGTAAAAATTAAGCACTGGTTATTATATGTAGGGCCATCCTGTGCTTAGAATAAAAGGTGAAAAACTTTCTAATCCCCATATTCTCCTAAGTGCAGGCATATAATTATTTAGACTCTGTGTTCAATATTGATTATATATTTTCACATAATTTTCATCAATCATTTCTTCTTTCTTCTCCATTTATTCACTGTTAACCCTACTGTAGTATTTTTAAGTACAGTTTTAAGTTAACTATAAGTTGGTGGTTTAACTTTGTACATAGTAAATTATAAATATAGAAATAAGTGATAACTATCTCTTATCTACTACTTTGGAAATTATTGGAAACAGTGGACATATTGTATTTAATTCCATTAAATAAATTATATTCCAGTAAATAAAATTAAATATGTGTTCCAGTAAATAAATTATTACTTGCCTTTTTGAAAGTGGCTTTTTATGAATAAGCATCTGGCAAATATTTTCGGTCAATTAAAATAGGCTATAGGGGCGCCTGGGTGGCGCAGTCGGTTAAGCGTCCGACTTCAGCCAGGTCACGATCTCGCGGTCCGTGAGTTCGAGCCCCGCATCAGGCTCTGGGCTGATGGCTCAGAGCCTGGAGCCTGTTTCCGATTCTGTGTCTCCCTCTCTCTCTGCCCCTCCCCCGTTCATGCTCTGTCTCTCTCTGTCCCAAAAATAAATAAACGTTGAAAAAAAAAATTAAAAAAAAAATAGGCTACAATTCTTCACAGCACTTTGATAGAAGTAGGTGTTGACTACAAAAGACTACTACCTAAGTCAAAAGAACATGCTAGTCATTTGGAAGATTTATCATTGAAAGGGACGTTTTGGGTTGCCTGAGGAAAACATAATAATAAACTAAACTCTTTGTACAATACATGAAATAACTTTATTAGAGGATATTTTTTTCTCTATCCTCTATTGACAATAATGCTGTGGAATTATATTACCTAAGACACGAATGTTCAGATATTTTCTCTAGAAAGCACATTTTTCACATGCACTTTCTTTTTTCTTTTTTTCAGATTTCTATTTAAATTCTAGATAATATTTGGGTAATATTGGCTTCAGGAGTAATGTGATTCATCACTTACGTCTAACACCCAGTGCTCAACACAAGTGCCCTCCTTAATACCTACCCATCACCTATTTAGTCCACCTCCCCTCCAGCAGTCCTCAGTTTGCTCTGTATAGTTAAGAGTCACTTACAGTTTGCTTCCCTCTCTCTTCTGTTTCCCCTTCCCATATGTTTATCTGTTTTGTTTCTGAAATTCCGCATTACAGGGAAATCACATTCCCATGCACTTTCTAAAGAGGTTAAGAATAGTATTATTTTCATCATGTTTTCTTATTATTATGAACAAAAAAAGAGTAAATAGATCAAAACTGAAAATGGCTTCTATTTCAAAATCCGTTGGAAGATCCTCAATTTCAGTGGAGAAAAAAGTAAACACTTGCTGTTTTACTTTACGTTGCAGTTGAAACTGTTAGGACGGACAGCAATGGTGTGTTCGTGAAAGCGTCCTTCTGCTACGCTGCCTGTCAGCAGTGAAAGCACTTTGCACCTGTGGAGACGGAAGCAGTATTTTTTATTGTCTAAAATGTCGTAATGTCTAATGATAACAGTGATGTTTCTATGTCTGAACTACTCTACTATTTCAATAGTGTGTGACGTATTGAGTTCTAGTTCGATAAATTGCACTTCTTGTCCAATTTTATGAAATACTGAATCCATTAGCCAGGAGAGAAAGGACTGCAGAGTTACTGATAATGTGAATTAAAACAGGACTTTAGGCAGCACTGCATGCATCTAAAATTTTTATTATTTTCTTTCTTTCCACAGTACAGTCCCCATGGAAGTTTAATCCTTAGTTTAAAGGGCTACAGTGTGATATTTCACAGATATTTCATATTTCATAGTAAGGCTCATGTCTTACTAAAAAGCTCAATCATAATCATTTTTATTCTGTGTCATTTTAATATCTATCCCTACATGTAAAACTTGGGTTTAAATCTTCAAATTTGGAATAAGCCCTGGGCATTATGCATACATCATGCCAACTATATTTTACCTAGATTTATCAAAACTAGGTTCTGACTGATTGTTCAGTGCTAAATAATTCAATTTGAGACTCTTTTTACTATAATATTTTTGCTTATATTGTCAGTGCAGCTGGGCACAAATCAGAACAGCAAGACTATATTTTTGTATCCACTTATCTTTCTTCTGGAATAAAATTCCCAGTTTCAAATAACAAAATTGTTGGTCTTGTGACATGTGTATTCATAGAAGACGTATTTCAAACTTGATAAAATGTAGATAGTTTTATGATTTAAACTATAATAATACAAAAACACCAGGACTTGGTGTCTCGTGCACATGTTTGAGGAAACAAATAACATGGCTCAGTCATCACAATATGGCCTTCATTGTAACATACGTGACTATTTGCTTATGTTACACTCACAACTACACACATATAAATTTATCTGTACAATGTTTGGGGATTTGAAGATGCAAACAGAATAGCTAGTATTCACATGATGTTTTCATAAAATATTTAAAATGTAAAAGCACTTGCAATTTTTGGAAGTTAGTTTACAAAATCAAGCTCAGATAACTATTTTTGCAATTTAAATGTATGTAAATTAGTGATGTTTGTTTCTGTATAATACAAGGTCAGCGGACAATTTTGTAGACCTTAGATTTGTTGAAGGTATTTGCGATAAAATCTTTAACTTTTATTTTATCAGTATTTCTATTACCTGGCAAAGGAAAGTAAGAATGCATATCTTTTGAAACAATGTATTGGAAAAGGTGGTTTGAAAGGATACCTATCTGGGTGACAAATTAACTTTCTATATAAGCCATATCACTTAGGTTGATTACATATACTTTTTATTTAGCTTTTATTTGTTTAAGATTATTTAAGTTCATTTGTTTATTTTAAGAGAGAGAGAGAGAGATGGAGAGAGCACAGGAGGGGCAGAGAGGGAGAGGGTGAGAATGCCAAGCAGGCTCTGCACTGTCAGCACAGAGCTCAAGGCAGGGATCAAACCCACAAAACTGAGCTGAAATCAAGAGTAGAACACCTAACCAGCTGAGCCACCCAGGTGCCCCTGATTACATATACTTTTTAAATATGCTTATTTTTAAATTGTTTTGACTATTTATGGTTTATCATTGTAGAGCTATATTTTAATACAAAATTTTTACACACCCTAAAAAATGATAGAATGGAGAACAAAGAAAGGTTAAGGAATCTTGATATTGGTGTTAATTATGATAATGTAATCAGTCGCTATTTAAATCTTATCTTAGGGGATTTTATTAACAAGACCAAGTAGACCTATTATCCAGATATATATTTTTTTACAAAAATATTTATTTGAAGGGGCCCATGAACCTCGATGCTTACAGCAGCATTATCAACAATAGTCAAGTGTGGAGAGAGCACAAATGAATGTATACATATGGAATATATTCCATATCTATATAATGGAATATTACCCTGCCATCAAAAAGAATGATATCTTGTCATTCGCGATGATGTGGATGGAGTTGAGCACATTATGCTAAGTGAAATAAATAATTCAGAGAAAGGCAAATACCATACAATTTCATTTATCTGTGGTATTTAAGAAATAAAACTTAAAAAATATAGAATAAGTGAAAAAAAAAAAGAGAGACAGAGGGAGGCAAACCATAAGGGAGCTACGACGATAGGAAAAAAACTGAGGGTTGATAGAGGTGGGTGGGTGAATGGGATAAATGGATAATAGGTATTAAGGAGGGCACTTGTGATGAGCACTGGATGTTATATGTAAGTGATGAATCACTAAATTCTACTCCTGAAATCAATTTTGCACTGTATGTTAACTAACTAGAATTTAAATAAAAACTTAAAGAAAGTAGATGAGAGAACTATGCTTAATAACACGAACTTGTATATCTAACTTATATAGAAGACAGTTTGTACAGTATGCTGAATATCATCTTTTTAACACCCAGTTGAACCACTCTTAGATATATCTGTATTCCTACTGTGCAGCAAAGAGAAACTCAGAATAAAACCTTTTAGAAAAACTGTACCAAATGCGGCTGCTCTATCACTTATCAAAGTGGCTGTGGTGTATTTTGTTCTTTTTCAGGAAACAATTACACAATTTGTGAAAGAAGATATTGATTTAAATTGTAGATGTAACAGGCTTGAATCCCTATGAAAACTCTTCGACAAAGAGTGTAATTGGTATCTTGAAATCAGTTTTTCATGAGTTAGTGAGGCGATAAATACAATTTAAAAGACAATGGACATTCGTAAATCATCCATATGTGTCTACTTTTATTTATATGAAAAATTAATGGATTATCCCCATTGGTTCAGATTTTTGAAACTACCTACGAATTTTAACTATCACTGATGTCAATAGATAGCTATTAAAATTATCTTTAAGCATCTGACATAAAGGAAAACAATTTCCAAATCAGTAAAATCTATTCCAGGAAACAATGATGCACATTTGACTTGTCCCAGAAAGTATCCAAAGAGGTACTGCAAACCAAGCAAACTATAAAGAACATGAAGAACAACACAGCAGCATTCCTGTTAAAATGTTTTATAAAAGCGCCATTTCCCCCATGAAGAACAGAATGCTCATCACTGTGATATCAGTTTAAAAAAAATACTGTATGTATATCAAATAATGCTATCAGCCCTCCTGAAAGAACAGAATAGAAAACAAAACAAAACAAAACAAAACAAAACATTGGTATCAAAGGACAGATGAAATTGCACATAAAGTTTTCTTCTCTGACTGATATGATCACTATCTTCTCATCTTACAAGCTGGATTTCACAGTGATTGTGGGTGTCCAAATGTATGCCAAGAGAAGCACCCAATAAAGGATTACGTTGTGGAGCCAAAACTAATAATTCAGTATTTTGGCCCACTTCTGTTAAAAAAGCTATGTTTTTCAGTCTCACTATTGATTAGCCTATGATTTCAAAACTAGGTGACATTTAACTCTCTTCTCCTTTAATTTTATTTCTTTAAATATTTAGTCAGGTTTTTTTTTTCTAGGATATTGTTGGGCTAGTTAATAAAAACTTTGTTGACTTAACACATGAGGCTTTTGCTTTCTTATAAAATGTAATTCATTTCAGTAGTTACTATGATGGGATCTTTTCTAAAATGCTGAGAAAACATGAGAAGTTTCTAACATATTACACATTGTTTTTCTATTTTGAACACGGCTAGGTTTATATGATTCATAAGTTAAATATTTTTCATGTAGGTTCTTAAAATGTCCCTATAACATCAAAGCAACAAGTAAGAAGTTGTATAGCATAAACAATTTCATGATCTGGATATGATTTCAAATTAGACTTATTCAAATATAATCAAATGTTCATCAAACATATAAAAAATCTGCCTTCAAGATGACGATATAAACAAGGTATTTATCCAACAACTACATTAAGTGCAGTAACAAGACTTATCCAAACTTATCACATGACTCATATAAACTGATTTTTATTTTCTACACAACTATTTTTAAACACACTGGTTATTTAAAAGAAAAGCAAAGATGAAGGAAAGAGGTAAAAAGAAAGGAGGAAAAAATAGGAAAAAAATAATCCAAAAGAATTATCTTAATTTTGGCAAGAATATTTTTGAAATAAAATGAAATAAGATAGGCTTCCCAAAGATAATTTTAACTTCCAAGCAAAAGTTTCATTCAGGAAGGGTAAATCCTTACCAGAAGAAGCTGTATTTTAACTCCAGGTACTGGGAGTGAATAATCACAACCATGTGCCACTGTTTACATGTACGTGATTTTACAGTTGGCCTACTTATAACAAACAAATGAACAAACAAACAAAAAAACCTAAACTAAAATAACAAAACTTCTCTCCTTCTGTTAATCTTGTCTCCAGTAAAGTTTGAATGGGAAATGATTGCTAAAACTGTTACTTGAGTTCATAGAAATAAATCAGTAAGCGTAATCACAAAGCCTTCAAGGAAATAGGAATTATGAAGAAAAATCACAGTGTTCATAAAAAGAGGAATTTAAGAATGCAGAATACTTCTGTGGAGAAGAGCCTGGGAGGGTTAGATGTTGCAAAAGTGAGTCAGCATGAAAGGTGGAAAGTGGAGGAAAGGTGTTTCTGTTTGAAGTGTGCAGAGAAACATGTATGTCTGTGAAGATGAGGAACAGAAGACCCCTCGTATGGACTCTTTTTCAGAAAGACACCAGGAACAAAGGTAATGGAATTTTTAACGGTTCTACTAATTCCACTTTTCAGAATATTACAGGAATTCACCTGAGCCTTTACTTTGATAAACATTCTACCAACTCAGTACCCTTAGATTTCTCACTGGTTGTCTCAACACACATGCATAATAGATTTCGCAAAGATATTGTTCAATGGGATTATCCCAGTAGAGTAGTCCAATCACTTTCTTCTTCAGGGGCAGACTTTTTCTTGAAATTATTTTGTCTCTCTTTTCTCCTCTTATCCTTTCATAAAGTTAAATCTAGACCAGGTTTTCTTTCCTCTCATCTATGATGAGTATCACATTTTCTTTTTTCTAAAGGTATCCATTGGTTTATTTTTTGGTTACAGGATTTGCTCTATAAATATTTCATCATCCAATGAACATCGTGAGTACCTATAATGGACTAGGTAAGGTACTATGTGCTGACACTATCACAGTGAAGAAACATCATCCCTGGACTATGCAGCCAATGTAATGCTGAACCAGGAATTTACACTATTGTGGGGTTTGTTTGTTTTGACATTACTATTTTCAAGTTTTATTTTTATCACTCTATCATTTAGTTTATTGTAATAGTTTTCTTTCTCCATAATCCACGTAGTTGACCTCATATGTTAAAATTAATATTACTGTAGAAAAATTTTCCTTTGTTTACTTTTGTACTTATTGTCCACTCACGTTTCAGCCTCATGTCCTAATGAATCTATGGAACTGTCTTTCAGACATAATGATCCACTCACTATTTATTATCCAAACCTTTGTTTCTGTCTTCCTGCATTTCCTTAGGTTTTTTCTGCATATTCAATAACTTTCTGTCATAAAAAATACAAATCATTCGAAAAATAATAATGTTTTAAAAATATTCAGTCAGTTAAGCGTCTGACTCTTGGTTTTGGCTCAGGACATCATCTCATAGTTCGTGAGTTCGAACCCCATGTTGTGGTCTGTGCTGACATTGGAGGATCCTGCTCAAGATTATCTGTCTTCCTCTCTCTCTCTCTCTCTGTCCCTCCCCACTTATTCTCTATCTCCCTCTCTCTCAAAAAATTACATATATATATATATATATATATATATATATATATATATATATATCCAGACTCTCAGATTCTTCACTTTTTGATTTTTCATTTCCCTGGTCTTATAATTCTTTCAAGTGTTTTTCGTTCTGTTTTGTTTCTGGATTCATATAACTTAAATCAATATATATTAACAGTTCTTATTCATGATGGCCTTTTTTTTTTCTGTAAAGCATGAAAACATGATGAAGTGGGAAAATAATTTATTTTTGCACTTAGGTCTTTGAGTGTTATTGCGTTGAAGACACACATAAATATTATTCATACTAAAATATAACTGATAACATTGTTTTATTGAAGTCCTTTGAACAAGACCTACTTCCAAAATAATCCTATCTACAAAATATCTGAAGGTATTCTCAATTAGTAGTGTAATTTCCAACATGAAAGTCCATAGCCTACTTTATTTTAAATATATTTTTATGTCATCTGTGATATAGCTGAATATATATTGCCCCAAGCTTTAATTCAGAGATCATTTCCTCTAAGAGACCTTGTGCAGTTGGCTGAATGTCTGTCCACTCTGCTCCTGTAGAACTAAGTGCCAAATGCTAAGAAGATCTCACTGCATTAAATAGAAAATGTCTGTTAATGAGTCTGTCTCCCTAATAGATGTGAACATTTGAAGGTGTTTTATTCAACCATCTATTCCCCATATGTACCGAGGAATTTGGCACAGGGCAGATAATAAACAAATATTTGCTGACTGAAGTGATCCTTGAATTATATTATATCTAATTTCTGACATCCAGGTCCGAGTTACATTAAGAAGACATCAAATGCAGTGCCTGGGTGGCTCAGTTGGTTAAGCGTTCAACTTTGGCTCAGGTCATGATCTCACAGTTCTTGAGTTCAAGCTCCACATTGGGCTCTGTGTTAGCTTGGATCCTAGAGCCTGTTTCGGATTCTGTGTCTCCCACTCTCTCCCTCTCCCCTGCTCGTGCTCTGTCTCTCTCTCTCTCAAAAATCAACATAAATAAAATTTAAAAAGGGAAGACATCATAAAATCTCTTAATTCGCCTTATGCTGTCTGTCATAATAGAAATATGTACAATAATAACAGAGTATTATATGATCGTTTAATTTTTTATAACAATCTGAATTACTTAAGGGTAGAGACTGTTTCTTTTTTAAAGTGCCTGATACATATTGGTACATTCATTTCTTGAATTACGTCAAACATATATTAATGGTATAACTGAACTACATCTCTTATAATGGACTATATATATGCATTTATATAGCAATGTTGTTCATTTGTGTTTTTCACGCAAAACATAAGAACAACAATTACGTGCTGAAATAATGCTTAAATTCTGTAATTATATTTTGCTGTAAGTGTGATGCAATGTCCAAAATTAAGGATTTGTGGGTAGAAGGCAGTAAACCAGTTTAAGGGAACTTAATGCCTGGGCTAGGAGTTGTGAAGATTTCCACCTAAGAGATGGGGGTGGAAAGCAAAGCAAGGGGAGGAATCCTGAAATAACACAAGCAAAAAATGAAAATTTTATGTCCTGATACCACTGACTTCCTCTTCAATAGCATTATCTATAATAATGCACACATAATTTAGACAAATTCTTTATTACTTTACTCATAAAAGGAGAATATATTTAGTATCAAACATATGTCATCCTTGATATTTCTTTTTATAAAATAAAAGCTCAAATCCATTCATTTTGAAAATAGAGTGGGAGTAAAGTTAGTTTAGCCATTTAGCAACACTAAGCCAACACAAACAAGGATCCACATGCCTCATGGTATGTAAGCACCTGTCTAGTTAAATATGTTGCTTGTATTGAATGTTGACTACAATCAATTGTTGGGTGGTTTTTGTAAAGCATCAACCACAAAATTAATAAGTTTCATCCTCGAGGTGTCCAAAGGAAGTCTGATTCCACTCATAGCAATATCCTATTGTTTCCAATCTCATAAAATAGCAACATAAAATGAGAAATTGATATTTTTGTAATGGTAGGAGGAAGACAATTCATGGTGAGTATACCTGGAAATTTTGGGGAATCACGACCGTCTTTTAAAAATGACCCTATGCCTCACAAAGAATCCATAATACTGACATTTTTGTGTCAATCTTGTGGCTTCTTGACCTTTAAATTCCAACAATAGTGCAGGTGGATCGATAAATCTTAGTAACATCCTCAATTAAAATCACTATGTCCTTATTATGCTTACCAGAGAACCACTGCAGTTTGCTGTAAAAGCAGTCTGAATGAATGGAAGCAGTTTTCATTATGCATAACATAGTCATCTGTGCCAGAGTTTATTGGAAGTCAGGTTAATGACTCCAACAAAGTTGGAAAACAGACACCTTATACAATGATGCAAACTTGATGAGATTCTAGAGTATTGCCTTTGCCAAGATATATACTGAAATCTTACTTAATATTTTCACAGAGTAAACAGTAAATAAATATAGAAGCATCGGGCCAATAGGGTATGCATTTATGAGATAAAAAAATCAAACTTCTTTTCTCCATTCTTCTAAGGTGAGTCCATCCATTCAACAAATATATAATTAATTCCAACTATTTGACCAGGAATGTATTAGGTGAGTGGGGGTAAAGTTGAAAAACAGACCAACTAACAGTCTCACTACCTTCGGAAGTTCATGGAACCCTAAACTAACTGTTTTATAAACCAATTATTATAAAACAATATTAAGTAAGTTATAAGATTTTTTTAAGTTACTGTAGGATATCAGAGGAAGAAAGGATTTTGCCAATTTGTAGTGGGCTAAGGTTTCATGGAACAACTGACTCAGAGAAGACCCTTAAAAACAAATACTATTTCAAGGAATCAGATGGAAAGGATACACAAGGAGTATGGAAAGAATATTAATATCAGAATATGATATGTTTCTTTAAAAATACAGGTGATTTGAGGGTTGTGAAAAGTGGCTGAACATCAGGCTGAGTAGAAAGACTGGAATGTACATGATTTTGATATTTGTCTGGCTGGGTAACATCTTACAATATTGATAAATTTTATAGGCAACTATCTGCAGAATCCAATGAGTATGGGCTCTGAAATCAGACAGACTAGAAACTTGGGTTCTCATTTAAAAAGAATGTAGTGGTTAAAAGTAAGGGCTTTTGAGCCAAACTTCCTGGGTTCAAATCTAGGCTTCACTATTCCCTGGAATATGTGGTATGTTTTAAGTTAGGAATGACATGTGCCTGCTAAAGCGTATGTTTCTTCTCCTTCCCCATCTATCAAATAGAAATATTATTAACAACACTGTGGGTGACAGTTACTGTTCTCCACGATTCACCCCCTTTTTGGGAGCAAAGGTAATAGATCGTTGCCCAAGTTCCGGGAACTTTCAGGGTGAATGGGATATGATCTAGTGTCACATTTATCACATCTAAGCAGATGCTTTAGGTGTTATTGCTTATTTTCAGCTGCCCTATTTTCTTATGGTAGCTTTTCTTCCTTCTAAAATCTGGGGAAAAGACTTGTTCAAAGTCAGAGACACTGCAGTTCTACAACTGTCAGGTAATGTGACAGGAAAAGATTGACCCCAAAAGTCCAGAAAGAAGGAAACGTTTTGGTTAGAAGGAGTTCTTAATGATAATTACAATCACCTTACATATCTTAAATTTATTTAAATTCAAATTAGTTAACACATAGCATAGTACTGGTTTCAGGGCATAGATCACTTACATATAATACCCAGTGCTCAACCCAACAAGTGCCCTCCTTAATGCTCATCACCCACTTAGCCCCCTTCCCCAACTCCCCTCCAGCCACCCTCAGCTTGTTCTCTGTATTTAAGTCTCTTTTGGTTGGCCACCCTCTCTGTTTTTATCTTATTTTCACTCCATCATAACAGTCGCCCTTAGATAAATTGGCTTGTAGTCTTACTGGTCATTTCGCTTTCACTCTGGCTGTTATATTTATCAGATCTCATCAAACTCATATTTCAACAACTCATCTGAATTTTCCTGGCTGAACTTCTTGTTTCTGCTTTTAGAATTACTAGAAAGACTTCTTGTCTTCTTTCTAATATTTGCTAAGAAAAGTAAAGATTTTGAAAAATTTCTGAGAAATATTATCTATATCTGATAATAGATCCCAAGCAAAATCAGTGCTACACATTGACAAGCACAAGCTTAATGAATGGATAAAATGGTATGTTATTTGGAGGTTTGCGAATGCTTCTAAGTTACATAGAATGAATTAATATGTTAATATAAACTATCTCAGAAGGTCCAATTATAATCGCTTGAAAAAATATGCAAGAATATAATCACAACTATTTTAATCATTTTATAATATGCACATGAAAGAACATGGAGTATGTTAGTTGAAAAATATATAGAGATAAGATTTGCATATTAAACCATGTTATTATGTTTATGCAAATCAAATACCACTTACAACTTCTTCATTACAAGGAGGAGCTTAATGTCATTTTGCCTTTAAAATATGTACTTAAATAATGAAATTCACATTACATGGTTTGACTCTCTTCAAATTCCTTGATGTCTAGAATACAGTTCACTTTGTGAATATAATGAAACAACTTCCTTGCCTGGTATCATGTGCTGAGTATTGAGATGCTTACTCATTCACAAACAGCTGTGTAAATTGGAACACAATCATCTGATTCAGAAGAAACACTATCCAGCGGCATGTCTATACGTAATTAAGTAGGTTCTTAAAATAACTATGTCTTATCTTGATAACATGTTATCTACATCAGTAAAGTCAATTGCAAGTTCAGGGGTCAGATTACAAAGGATTGTATTTGTACAATCAATGTTAGATTAGGAGGTTACTGGGGTTTTCCTAAAATTCCCTGGAACAATGCAGAAGTTGAAAGCTATTAGAAGTATTCACAAGAATCCATTTTCTAATGTCTGGAAAATGTACAGGTATACCTCAGATATATTTCAGGCTCAGTTCCAGACCACTGCAATAAAGTAAATATCACAATAAAGAGAGTCAAATGAATTTTTTGATTTCCCAGTGGATATAAAAGTTATGTTTGCACCGTACTGTGGTCTATGAAGTGTGCAATAGCATTGGGTCTTTAAAATGTACATACGTTTGGGAGCCTGGGTGACCCAGTTGATTAAGCGTTCAACTCTTGATTTCAGCTCAGGTCATGATCTCACGGTCATGAGATAGAGCCCCTGGTTGGGCTCAGTGCTGGGGCATGGAGACTGCGTAAGATTTTCTCTCTCCTTCTCTCTCTGACCTTCTGCCCGCTTCTCTAATAAGTAAAGAAAGAAAATTTACATACCTTAATTAAAAATACTTTATTGCTAAAAAATGCTAATCCTCATCTGAGCTTTCAGGAAGTCATAATATTTTTGCTGATGGCAGGTATTGCCTCAATTCGATGGCTTCTGATTGATCAGGGTGCTGGTTGATGAAGGTTGGAGTTGCTGTGACAATTTCTTAAAATAAGACAAAATTTTCCACACACATATTGACACTTCCTTTCCCAAATAATTTCTCGGCGGCATGTGATTCTGTGTGATAGCACTTTACCCAAAGTAGAACTTTTTTCAAAATTGGTTTCAGTCCTCTCAAACAGAGTGCCTCTCTGCCTCTCTCAGTGCACTCTCAAACAGAGGCAGTCCCCTCTGCCTCTGTTTTATCAACTAAGTTGACATAATTTTCGAAATCCTTTGCTGTCATTTCAATAGTCTTCACACCACCCTCACCAGGAGTGGATTCCATTTCAAGAAACCACATTCTTTGGTCAGCCATAGGAAGCAACTCGTCATCTGTTCAAGTTTTGTCATGAGATTACAGCAATTCAAGTTATATCTTTGGGTTCCAATTACAATCCCAGTTCCCAGGCGATTTCCAAGACACTTGCATTTTCTTCTTTCTCTGAAGTCTTAAATCCCTCAAAGTCATCATGAGGGTTAGAATCAACTTCTTCCAAACTTCTATTAATGTTGAAATTTTGATCTATTCCCATGAATGTTCTTAATGGCATCTAGAATGATGGATCCTTTCCAGAAGGTTTTCAATTTACTTTGCCAAGAGCCGTCAGAGGAATCAATCTCTATGACAATGATAGCCTTACAAAGTGTAATTCTTAAATCATAAGACTTGAAAGTCAAAATTCCTCCTTTGACCACGGACTGCAGAATGGATGCATTAGTGGATGTGAAAACAATATTCATCTCATGGTACATTCCATCACATCACTTGGGTGATCAGGAACATGGTCAATGAGAAGCAACATTTTGAAAACCCTTTTTTTTTTTTTTTTTTTCCTGAGCACTGAGTCTCAACAGTAGGCTTAAAATATTTGGTAGGCCATATTGTGAACAGGTGTGCTGTTATCTTCTTTACTCTTCCATTTATGGAGCATAGTCAGAGTAGACGTAATATAATTCTTCAGGTCCTTAGGGTTTTCGGAATAGTAAGTGAGCAGTAGCTTCAAATTAAAGACACCAGTTCCATTAGCCTCTACAAAGGTTCAGGCTGTCCTTAAAGTTGTGAAGACAGGCACTGACTTCTCTCCAGCTATGAAAGTCTTAATCAGCTTCTTCTTCCTTTAGAAGGTTCTTTCATCTGTCTTGAATATCTGTTGTCTAGTAGAGTCACCTTCATTCATTATCTGAACTCTATCTTCCGGGTCACTTGCTACAGCTTCTACATCAAAACTTACTGCTTCATTGGCACTTGTATGTTACAGAGATGACTTCTTTCCTTAAACCTTGTGGTCTAGCCTCTGCTAATTGCAAACGTTTCTTCTTCAGCTTCCTCATCTGTCAGCTTTCATAGAACTGAAGAGTTAGAGCCTTGCTCTGGGTTAGGCTTTGGGTTAAGGGAAGGTTAGGCTTAATTTGGCCTTCTATCCAGACCACTGAAACTTTCTTCAGATCACCAATAAGGTTGTTTGGCTTTCTTATCGCCGGAGTCCAGCTCCAGCAGGTCCAGGGGTTCCCGAAGGATGAACGGCGTCGGCGAAAAAGTGAAAATTAAACAAAACTAAAATAAAAAACTAAAATAAAAATGGACGCAGACAATAGCGGTGTGTTGAACTGGCCGATTTATTGCAGTAAATGTGGCATTATATATGCTAGTGATTTCCTTGTAGCACACGTCATCTATATTTTTCTAACATTACCTAATTTTGAAAATGTTCCTATGTACAAACAACCTATGTACAAACAACCTTTAAGAAATAACATGGCAATTTTCCCCTAACTTTCCCGCATACCTTTTGATTATGGATTAATTTCTTACATTATTCCATTATGCATCTGCGTTTATCCATAATCTACAAAGCATTTGCTTTGCTGTTCTCGTGAAAGGCCCTCCATTTCTCCACACCTCAAGTGGAACAGTTACGGGGACATGACCTCCTAACCACATGAGGCCAGAAGAACAATGTGTTTACCTCAGTCCGAGGCGCCAGAAAGGGGCTGAAAAGGCCTTTGAACCCGTGCCTCATACATTCTCAGAGAGACAATGCACCTAGGAGCTAATGAACCATTTGGTACCTTAACCAACTAGGTTCAGTCACATCTGCAATGCCTCCGGGGGCCAGGTGGGCCTAGGGGTTGAAGTCACCTGGGCCCAGAGATACACTGCTTAGTTGCCGGAGTGGGGCTTTCAAATCTATATGTCTCTCCTTTACAGGCCCTCTTTGCTGGCAAATGTATGAGGCTATCCTTCCTGTAAGTAGAGGAGTCTCCTTAGGGGATGGCAAAGGCTAAACGTAAGGCCGCACAATTTCTTACGGAACCGTATTTTCTTCCCTAACGGTTCTTTTCCCACGGGGCCTGCCGAGGGCAATTCCCCAACATACAAATTCCAGGTACTTTAATAAAGCCAAATTACCTAAAAGCGGGAGTACAAGAAGCTTCACTGTTGGCGGGCTGCCCTTCAGTCACCAATCCGTCCACAGCCCGGGCCCTGCCACTCAGGCTGGGGAAGCTCAGCTTCCAGCATCTTATCATTTGTTTCCCTGGACTAGCACTTTAATCTCCTTCAAGAATTTCCTTTGCATTTACAACTTGCTAACAGTTTGGCACAAGAGGCCTAGCTTCTGCCTGTTTCTGCTTTTGAAATGCCTTTCTCAATAAGTTTAATCATTTCTAGCTTTGGGTTTAAAGTGAGAGATGTGATTCTTCCTTTCACTTGAACACTTAGAGGTCATTGTAAGGTTGTTGATGGGCCTAATTTCAATGTTTTTTCATGTCAGAGAACAAGAAGCCCCAAGGAGAAGTAGGGAGACAGACGAATAGCCAGTCAGTGGAGCAGTCAGAACACACACAACATTTATCCATTAAATTCACCATCTTATATTGATATAGTTTGTGGTGCCCCCAAATAATTAGAATAATAACATCAGAGATCACTAACCACAGGGGCACCTGGATGGTTCAGTCAGCTGAATAGAAATCCAGCTCTGGATTTTGACTCAGGTCACGATCTCACCATTCGTGGGATTGAGCCCCACATTGGGCTCTGTGCACTGTTCATGGGATCGAGGCACGTGTCAGGCTCTGTGTTGAGAACACAGCATGGAGCCTGTTTGGGATTCTCTCTCTCTCTCTCTCTGCCCCTTCCCTGCCCTCTCTCTCTCTCTCTCTCTCCTATCCCTCTCTCTCAAAATAAATAAATAAAGTTAAAAAAAAATCACTAATCACAGACCACCAAGCAAATAATAATGAAAAAAGTTTGAAATATTGTGAGAATTTTACCGAATTGTGACAGAGACACCAAGTGAACAAATGTCGTTTAAAAATAGTGCCGATAGACTTGTCCTAGGTAAGGACTTTACAACTTCAATTTATAAAAACACAATATCTGCAGAGCACGATAAAATGTGGTATACCTATATTGGCTAGGATCTTAACTTCGACTAAAACAAAGTTGAGAAAAATGACTTGATTTAGTCATAATTCACTGAACTTAGTGCCTGTAATAAATACTATTTGAGGATATCTGTTAAAGTATTTCAATATGTATTTTACAAAATATGCTTAAAAGTTGTCTGTAGTAATACGAAAAATGTGAAGCCGATCCTTAAAGCTTTATTTCTTGACTGAAAAGGATGGTGTCCATTTTCTTAATTTTTTAATTTTAAAGGCATTTTATAGTATAAAAATGTAGTATGCCCTTAAACATAGCATTGGAAATGATTACCATATATGTTATTGTGTTATTCACACTGTACTAAGATCACTGAATTGTATAAGAAATCAGTTTGATCATCTTGAGTTACTAACTTGATTATTGGAAATACTATACAGTGGGAAATGTATTTGGGAATATGGTAAACCTTTGCCTCTTTACTATTTTAGGGTTATTAGGGATGCCACACCAACAACTTTTTGTCTGTATGATTGCATGAGCCTATCGTTAATAGACAATTATAAATTACTTAAATATGAATTATCGATAATAATGGTGGCTTTTACCTCTCAATAACTGAAACTAAAAATTCTTAATTTTACCCTGATGGAAAAGATCACCCATCTATTAACATCTGGATAATGTCCAAAACAGCTCCACAAATTGATTTGCCAGCAATGACTTCCCAAAGTAATCTGATTGAATTGAGAGAGAAGAATTAAAATGAATGAAGGAAGAGGTGAACTATCTGTGTTTAATCTCCAGTTTCATCAGAAATCGATTAACTAGCTGACTTTGGGTCCAAAAGAATTAATTATACTCAGTCTCCAGCATAATTAACAACACTATGGCCATCTCCCAAAATATTCATTAAACAGTCAGGAACAATATGAAATTCAAATTAAAATTGAAAAAGAGATTAAATAGCAGTAGTCATCTCTAAAAAGAATCATACTACATCTGAGATGAAATCATCTGAGCAATACAAAATATGGAAATACATTTTGTGTTACATTTAATTATCATTAATTCCAGCACTGCAAGCTGGCAGCTATTTTAGGCTCATTACAAGGACTAAAATGGGCTAGAATGTTAATATGAATCTATCCTCATTGGAATAATGGGAATATGCTTCAAAGTTAAAGGAAGTTTAAAAATAAAGTCCAGATTTTCAGTTAATTTCTTACATTTTCATTAGAAATACAAGCTATACATAACCTGCTGATGATAAAATTTGATTGCAATACAGTTACAACAACAAAAAGTCTTATCAACATTTTCCTTCTCATAAACACGTATATATATATGTATATGTGTATATATATATGTATGTATATATATGTGTGTATATATATGTATGTATATATATACATATATATGTGTGTGTGTATATATATATATATACACATATATATATGTGTGTATATATATATATACACACACATATATATACGTATATATATATGTATATATATATATACACACACACACATATATACGTATATATATATATGTATATATATATATACACACACACACATATATATATATACATATATATATATACATATATATATATATATTTAAAGCACATGCACACGTACCAGGAGGAGGAGGGGCAGAGAGAGACGAAGAGAGAGAATCCCAAGCAGGCTCTCTGCTATCAACACAGATCCCAGCGTGAGGCCCCATCTCACCAAATGTGAGATCATGAGCTCAGATGAAATCAAGACTTGAGTGTTTAACCAACTGAGCCACCAAGGCGCCCCCTCATTAAAAAAAGAAAAATAAAACAAAACAAAACAAACAACTCTTAAAATATATATGCTCATTGGATGTTTACCAAAACAATTTTTCCTTTTTTTGTCTGTAGATTTAAATTAAGTCTTATAGTATAAAATTACTTTTCAGTTAACATTTGGGCCTTAGTGTTTATGATTTCCTTAACTGGCTTCAGGTGTCTATATTTCCAGATAAATACTGCAACCATGAAGCTGATGCACACACTTGGGAAGTCATTTATGCATTAAGTGGCAAGATACTTCAATCACAGCCACTATTGGTTGGGATAGGTTGTAGTTAAAGTGTAAAATTTCAATCTGTGGAAAAAAGGACTTACTAGTTTGACATATTTTAAATTAAAAAAATGTTAATGTTTATTTTTGAGAGAGAGACAGAGAGAGAGCAAGCACGAGCAGGGGAGGGGCAGAGAGAGAGGGAGACAAAAATCCAAAGCAGGCTCCAGGCTCCCAGCTGTCAGCACAGAGGCCGATGCAGGGCTTGAATCCACAGACCACGAGACAATGATCTGAGCCAAAGTCAGATTAAAGGATTGAGCTAGCCAGGCGCCCCTATTTTAACATATTTTAAATTTTGATACAATATGCTTATCTCTGTTATCAGGAAAATAGGTTTCAACTATCCAAATTGTTAGTATGCAACTGACCAATTCATTACAGAAAAAAACAACTATATATATTAGATATTTTTATGAAAAAATATTTCATATATATGAAAAGTATATATGGTACGATAATTGACAAACATTCAAAAACATATTGTTTTACCCACAAAAATATTTACACAAAAAATTAAATCATGCTCTCCTCAAAGGCATAACCAAAGTTCGGATCTGTATTGAAAATTGCAGTTTTTAATTGCATGTGTGTGTGTTGTGTTTTTAAATTCATGTATTTTGCATAAACCTTCTTAGATTTCTTTTAAGTGTCCATTAACTTTATTTTAAATTCGATATATGTGTGAAAGGTACCAAAATAAGTATATTGCATTTATTAAACACTGGGAAAACAAAATTCTAAAATGACTGATTTTTTTTTTTTTTTTTAATCTGAGGGGAATTGAAATCTTAGAAAGGATGACTGATAGCATGCAATTAGGTCACCTAACTGGTGGTTAGTATTTACACAGAGTGAAACCATGATTAACTTCTTCAAGGAGAAATTTGAGAAGAGGTTTACAAATATAAACACACTTGGATCATTCCTGAATACACCTGTGTTCTAAGCAATGTCAGTGTCTTTTAGCAAGCGTCCAGGTTTTTTTTGTCTTTATTCCCTGAGACATAAAAGAAAAAAAAAATACATGCTATTCTTTAGGTCACCTGGATTGTATTCAAACATAGTTTAGATTTGAGTTTTAGATAAATAAGAAATGATCTGAAATGAAATTAGCAGAAAAATATCACAGGAAAACTTGAGAGTCTCAAAATTGGGCAGTTTAAACCAAGTATATATGACAAAATGTAGGAGAAAAAATAGCTAACGTAGTTTTGAAACATCAAGAAAATATGAAATAAATATGATTTCGAAGCAAATATACTATTTAGGAAAATACAGAATTAAATGAAACCAACTATACAGGAAAGAAACATCTGTAAAGAAACACAAATTAAATACGTCCTTAGACGCCATGAAGAAAGATGTACTGTAACTAATCCAATACTGTGAAAAGAAGGAACCAAGAAACCCAGTCTTACATTTTAACTCTTATGTTGTGTTTCATGGTGAATTTTAGAAGGGGCTCAGTGATTTCATTAATTCTTCAAAACAAAGGATTATTTTTTCTATCACGGTATTGATTACACAGGCTTAAGAATATCATGGCTTGTTTCAAAAAGGGCAGATTAAACATTCATGTACTTTCACATGGGACCCTAAAATTATTGCCTTATTCATAGATTATATTTTCTGTTCTTTTTCAGTTATAAAATTATGTTTTTCTGCTTTTTCAAAAGTGACCTCCTCACAACAACCTAACTTTAAAGTTATTTCTTAATAATATGAAAAAGTGCATGGCAAATGACATCATATTTCTATCTCTGTTTTCCATATCCTGAGATCCAGCTATCATACCAACCCAGAGGCACTGAGCCTATATTATCCTATTTTTATAAGTAAACCATATGTGCCAGAGTTTGTAATGCAGCATGCATGTTTTCATCTAGTAGTTGGTGGCTAAATGCATCTGCTGGCACCAGTTACTGTTGCCAGGGAAATTGTTGAATTTTTAATTTAAGAATTGATTTCCACACTAAGAAAAATTTATTATGCTGTTGAGTTGGCTGAATTCTCAATTTTTAAAATTTTAACCGAGTTATATTAAGTATTTAAGCCACATAATAGCTGAAGTTATCGAATGTATACAATACGTAAATGCTGTTCCTTTACATAATAGTCCTTCAACTTTTTAATCATCGGCTTATGCAAATATATGCTTTAATGTGCATTGAAACTAGAAGAAATTTTGTAAGACCTTGTCACTATACAAGAGGATCTGTTTTTACTATGGTGTAATTTCTGAATGGATCTGCTTTTGATCAAGCCTAGAATTAGCAAGTGATAGCCAAGTAAGGATGCATATAATTTTGATAATATAAAATCAGTGAAAGAGACATCCTGGAGAATAAGAGCAAGTTAACCAGTTTTCTGCTATAGTATGTAGAGGAACCATTAAATCGATCTAACTAGTATGGATTTCTACTGCCTTGAAAGGCTACAGAGCAATGGCGTCTCAGGGAAACCATGCTACGTAATCATGAAATCCCTTCTTTACATCATGCTCTGTAGATGCCACTTAAGTTCGAGAGCTTCCTTAGATGGCCAACTTATGGTACATAGATAATTCTTATTTCCAAGTAATTTATGGATGAATAACTACGCTTATTTTAATACCTGGCAAAGAAATGGAAAGTTTATCAAATACAGTGCTGAAATAAATTAGTGAGATAATCACCAAGAAGACATCTATACAGAAGCAATACAGGAATATGAAAATTACTGTAAATTGAACTTTGGGCCTAGAAGTCAGAATACTATAAACAAGTAAGAGTTTGAATTGCAAAAAAAAAAAAAAAAAATTGAGTTTAAGTCAAGTACCCAAGTACCAGATTCAGTAAGTGGATTTCTTGTATTGGAGGAATAGATACCACCAGCTGATAGAAAAGCAGGCTGAACATGAAAGATACAGATCTGAAGGAACAAAAAGCCCAGGTCAAAAGAAATTTGCAGGTTAATCTACAGTTGCTGTGTCTATTGGACTTTATCTTTTTTAAAGTCACCACACATCTTCAAACAGGAGGCGAGAACAGCAGGTGGCCATTTCGCAGTCCCCACGAGTGAATCATGTTACACGCGAATATTGGCTTGCACTGTCAGCACCTTTCTTGGAGTGTTCTTAACATCACAGAAATTCAGCGAATGTTGAGCTGGCTGCGTAAAAGTTTGGGAGAACCAAACCACTCTCTGCCCTCAGAAAAGACAAGGTGGGCTTTGTGCTCCATACATAACAGTAGCAACTACAACACCATCAAATTCAAGAAGACATTTCCATTCACATTTGAAATCCACTTTAACATCTTTTTTGTTGTTGTTCTAAACTGGCCTTAACTACTAGGGGTTTGTTGAAGTTTTCAATCAGGAAGTATTTCCTGGGTTAAATAAACCCAATGTTAGAGATGTGGCGTAATGCGCATCAAGGGTCAGCAAACTTCCACCAGCGAGTCTAATGTTTTATATAGAGTTTTATTAAGACACGGTCATGTCCATCTTTCAGGGCCACTTTCCTACTAAAATAGCAGAGTTGAGTAGTTGTGCCAGTGATTGCTGGGTCCCAAAATTGGAAATATTTACTCAGCAAGTCCTACAAAAATAGTTTGCCAACTTTTGGAATGGAGGGGAAAAAGTTAGACTTAGAATCCAGGATCTTAAAAGTAAGGTTTGCCTTTACCTATTTCATAAGTTATTTCACCTTGGTAAGAATGTATACAAAATAAAAAGAATAACCATTTCTGACTCTACCTTGAAGTAGGAGAAGGATATTGAAATTTACTTGTAAAGTATAAAACATCATATATACAATACATACAAGTTAATGCCATATGTACCAGGAAATTCTATTTTTTTCTTTGATTTCTTCTTGGTCATTAAGTGAATAATGTTGAAGTGCATGTATCAGGTACTGTATTAGCTATGAGACATACAGTAGCAAAGTAGATAGGTAGAGCTTTTGATCTTAAAGGATTTAAACTCTTGCATATCTTAAGATGATTTACGAGAGACTAAATACATAGTTTAGTGTAACCTGAAAAGGACCTTTATTTTTTTTTTATTTTTTTTTTTTTTTTAAATTTTTTTTTCAACGTTTATTTATTTTTGGGACAGACAGAGACAG